>NW_027554176.1:0-93488 GCF_045843805.1 Urocitellus parryii
AGAAGATGATTTCCATAAATTAGATTACATTAAAATTAAAAGTATTCACTAAAATAAACTCCTTTTTAAAATTGATTCTTAAGACATTTTACTTAAAACCATTTTTTGTATTAGGTACTTTACACAAAGTTTTTTCATGGTATATGTACTCTGATTCCACATAAAAAACAATCCATTAAACAGGGAATACAGGGAAGATGTTTCACAAATTTGTCATTTTATTTACTCTCTCTCTCTCTCTCTCTCTCTCTCTCTCTCTCTCTTTCTTCTTCTTCTTCTTTTTCTTCTTCTTCTTCTTCTTCTTCTTCTTCTTCTTCTTCTTCTTCTTCTTCTTCGTGAACATACCTGAAGGAGTAATAAATAAAATTGTAATGTAACATATTGAGTGAAAACGTGGAATTAAAGTAAATTTTTCTTTCTTTCTTTCTTTTTTCTTTCTTTCTTTCTTTATTTATTTTTCTTTCTTTCTTTCTGTATTTCTTTCTTTCTTTTTTAGTAAATGCTCACTCTGAAAATAATATCATTGTTTTAATGGAGAGATTTTCAAATTGTTTTCTGAAAAGTAAATATTTTAATCTTTGTGGTAGGCATGGTGGGTAGATTTATCTCACATTATTTGATTCTACTTTTGTAGCATTCAATAAACCATAGACAGTATGTAAATAAATCTAGTTATCAATTAATTTTTCTTGGGTCAGGTCTTTAGTGTTGTATTGACAAAGTCCACACTGAACCTCAGGTTGTCAAGGACAAATAAGTTTTCTTTTAGTATGTTTTCTGAATTTGCATTAAATACAATTATTTTGGTTTTGTGTGTAAAGATAAATTTTAATAAACACAGGTTCCACAAAAGTCCTACTACTAAGTCAAACAAAATATTTAATACTCTACACAGAAACTCTGAAACATTTTCAAAGAAATATTTAAAAGCCTAAATAAATATGGTCAGATCCTTGCTCATGAATTAGAAGAGTCAGTGTTGCAAAACTGTTCACTTTCAACAAAGTTACCTGTAGATTCATTTTAGTAGTAAACAAAAATCTCCAGAGTGTGTGTGTGAGTGTGTGTGTGTGTATGTGCTTGTGTCTGTGTGTGTGCTATGTGTTTATGTGTGTGTGTATCTAAATTAGTAAGACGTTTTAAAAATTTTAGCATTGGCATGTTGAATAAGGCAGAAATATTTTTGAGAACTGAATCATTAGATACCAAAAGTTTTTTTTTTCTTTTTTTTCCGATTTTAGAAAAATAGTTTTCAGTGGCTCTGGGTGAGGAACAGTGTGTAGATGCCGAGTGCTCGGTTACATCAGGCAGCAGCCCCTCGAGGTGGTCCGTGGGTCCCCCTGCTGGTGGAAAAGATCCTCCCGGTTCTCCTTCTCCCGCACCACAGAAGACTGCTTCACTGCTCCTGTGGCCACTTCCTCTCCATCGGCGAGGACCAGCACAGTGCGGAAACTTTCGCCCGAGCCCCAGCTGCTCTGGCTCTTCCACACCAGGGTGGCGGGGGGCTGTGGGCCACCCCGGCACCAGCTGCCCACACCGTGACTGTCTGGCCGGCCCGCAGGACGTACTTGGGTGTGAACTTACAGGCGATCTCATCGCCCTCCAGGACCTGCCTCTTAATCCTCCAGTTCCCCAGGGACTGATCCTTGTCTGAGTCCTTCTTGAGCCTCAGGAATCTGCCCTCCAGGTCAATCTCCTCTGTGCTGACGCTGCAGGTGGCAGAGGCCTGCTGGGCCAGGAGGAAGCTGCTGCTGCTGCTGCCCGAGCCAATGCTGCCCGAGCCAATGCCACTTGAGCCGCTGCCTGGGGGCTCCTCCGCCTCCAGACGCAGCCGCTTGCTTCGGCTTGAACGCCCAGCTCTGGACATGCTGCTGCTGCTGCTCCAGGTGGCCCGTGAGATGGTGACCCGTGAGGAGGGGCTGGGAGCCAGCTTCAGCCTCTCCTCCTCGCCCTCTAGGAGCTTGCGGTAGGCGCTGATCTCCATGTCCAAGGTCAACTGGACGTCCAGCAACTCCTGGTACTCGGCCAGCTGTTGCTGCATCACATCACGCATCTCCATCATCTCCTGCTCCTTGGCGTCCAGCGTCTTCCGGAACTTCTCCCGCTCCTCAGTCCTGGCCCCTTCCAGCTCTCGGATGCGGTCCTCAGCAGCACTGGCCTGCTTCTGGAGGCTGGAGATCTGGTAGCTGGGGGACTCGATCCGCATGCGGGCCTCCTTCAGCTCCTCACGGGCAGCATACCAAAAGTTTTTATGAACACTTTTTAAGCTACAGTAATCAAGGCAGCTTTTTAGAATACAAAAATATTCACAGAAAATTAGAATTAATCCTGAAACATAGTCACATAGACATGGAAATTGTATTGGAAACAAACCTACTACCGATCAACTTTATATTACACCATGTGTGGAAGTTAAATATACAAATGCAAACGGATGAAATCTGACTACTATTATATATCATACAAAAAAAGAGATCAATGCAGAAAATAAATAAATATTTTTGAAGCTTGTAGAGGAGACTCTCTTTTTTTTTTTTAAATATTTATTTATTTTGAGTTCTCGGCGGACACAACACCTTTGCTTGTTTGTGGTGCTGAGGATCGAACCCGGGCCGCACGCATGCCAGGCGAGCGCGCTACCCCTTGAGCCACATCCCCAGCCAAGCAGAGGAGACTCTCTTAATGTTTTTGTCATCTGCGTACCTCACTTTCTTACAGTGTTCTATTTTCAAATCAAGAAGATGATTTCCATAAATTAGATTACATTAAAATTAAAAGTATTCATAAAATAAACTCCTTTTTAAAATTGATTCTTAAGACATTTTACTTAAAACCATTTTTTGTATTAGGTACTTTACACAAAGTTTTTTCATGGTATATGTACTCTGATTCCACATAAAAAACAATCCATTAAACAGGGAATACAGGGAAGATGTTTCACAAATTTGTCATTTTATTTACTCTCTCTCTCTCTCTCTCTCTCTCTCTCTCTCTCTTTCTTCTTCTTCTTCTTTTTCTTCTTCTTCTTCTTCTTCTTCTTCTTCTTCTTCTTCTTCTTCTTCTTCTTCTTCTTCGTGAACATACCTGAAGGAGTAATAAATAAAATTGTAATGTAACATATTGAGTGAAAACGTGGAATTAAAGTAAATTTTTCTTTCTTTCTTTCTTTTTTCTTTCTTTCTTTCTTTATTTATTTTTCTTTCTTTCTTTCTGTATTTCTTTCTTTCTTTTTTAGTAAATGCTCACTCTGAAAATAATATCATTGTTTTAATGGAGAGATTTTCAAATTGTTTTCTGAAAAGTAAATATTTTAATCTTTGTGGTAGGCATGGTGGGTAGATTTATCTCACATTATTTGATTCTACCATTGTAGAATTCAATAAACCATAGACAGTATGTAAATAAATCTAGTTATCAATTAATTTTTCTTGGGTCAGGTCTTTAGTGTTGTATTGACAAAGTCCACACTGAACCTCAGGTTGTCAAGGACAAATAAGTTTTCTTTTAGTATGTTTTCTGAATTTGCATTAAATACAATTATTTTGGTTTTGTGTGTAAAGATAAATTTTAATAAACACAGGTTCCACAAAAGTCCTACTACTAAGTCAAACAAAATATTTAATACTCTACACAGAAACTCTGAAACATTTTCAAAGAAATATTTAAAAGCCTAAATAAATATGGTCAGATCCTTGCTCATGAATTAGAAGAGTCAGTGTTGCAAAACTGTTCACTTTCAACAAAGTTACCTGTAGATTCATTTTAGTAGTAAACAAAAATCTCCAGAGTGTGTGTGTGAGTGTGTGTGTGTGTATGTGCTTGTGTCTGTGTGTGTGCTATGTGTTTATGTGTGTGTGTATCTAAATTAGTAAGACGTTTTAAAAATTTTAGCATTGGCATGTTGAATAAGGCAGAAATATTTTTGAGAACTGAATCATTAGATACCAAAAGTTTTTTTTTTTTCTTTTTTTTCCGATTTTAGAAAAATAGTTTTCAGTGGCTCTGGGTGAGGAACAGTGTGTAGATGCCGAGTGCTCGGTTACATCAGGCAGCAGCCCCTCGAGGTGGTCCGTGGGTCCCCCTGCTGGTGGAAAAGATCCTCCCGGTTCTCCTTCTCCCGCACCACAGAAGACTGCTTCACTGCTCCTGTGGCCACTTCCTCTCCATCGGCGTGGACCAGCACAGTGCGGAAACTTTCGCCCGAGCCCCAGCTGCTCTGGCTCTTCCACACCAGGGTGGCGGGGGGCTGTGGGCCACCCCGGCACCAGCTGCCCACACCGTGACTGTCTGGCCGGCCCGCAGGACGTACTTGGGTGTGAACTTACAGGCGATCTCATCGCCCTCCAGGACCTGCCTCTTAATCCTCCAGTTCCCCAGGGACTGATCCTTGTCTGAGTCCTTCTTGAGCCTCAGGAACCTGCCCTCCAGGTCAATCTCCTCCGTGCTGACACTGCAGGTGGCCGAGGCCTGCTGGGCCAGGAGGAAGCTGCTGCTGCTGCTGCCCGAGCCAATGCTGCCCGAGCCAATGCCACTTGAGCCGCTGCCTGGGGGCTCCTCCGCCTCCAGACGCAGCCGCTTGCTTCGGCTTGAACGCCCAGCTCTGGACATGCTGCTGCTGCTGCTCCAGGTGGCCCGTGAGATGGTGACCCGTGAGGAGGGGCTGGGAGCCAGCTTCAGCCTCTCCTCCTCGCCCTCTAGGAGCTTGCGGTAGGCGCTGATCTCCATGTCCAAGGTCAACTGGACGTCCAGCAACTCCTGGTACTCGGCCAGCTGTTGCTGCATCACATCACGCATCTCCATCACCTCCTGCTCCTTGGCGTCCAGCGTCTTCCGGAACTTCTCCCGCTCCTCAGTCCTGGCCCCTTCCAGCTCTCGGATGCGGTCCTCAGCAGCACTGGCCTGCTTCTGGAGGCTGGAGATCTGGTAGCTGGGGGACTCGATCCGCATGCGGGCCTCCTTCAGCTCCTCACGGGCAGCATACCAAAAGTTTTTATGAACACTTTTTAAGCTACAGTAATCAAGGCAGCTTTTTAGAATACAAAAATATTCACAGAAAATTAGAATTAATCCTGAAACATAGTCACATAGACATGGAAATTGTATTGGAAACAAACCTACTACCGATCAACTTTATATTACACCATGTGTGGAAGTTAAATATACAAATGCAAACGGATGAAATCTGACTACTATTATATATCATACAAAAAAGAGATCAATGCAGAAAATAAATAAATATTTTTGAAGCTTGTAGAGGAGACTCTCTTTTTTTTTTTAAATATTTATTTATTTTGAGTTCTCGGCGGACACAACACCTTTGCTTGTTTGTGGTGCTGAGGATCGAACCCGGGCCTCACGCATGCCAGGCGAGCGCGCTACCGCTTGAGCCACATCCCCAGCCAAACGGAGGAGACTCTCTTAATGTTTTTGTCATCTGCGTACCTCACTTTCTTAGAGTGTTCTATTTTCAAATCAAGAAGATGATTTCCATAAATTAGATTACATTAAAATTAAAAGTATTCACTAAAATAAACTCCTTTTTAAAATTGATTCTTAAGACATTTTACTTAAAACCATTTTTTGTATTAGGTACTTTACACAAAGTTTTTTCATGGTATATGTACTCTGATTCCACATAAAAAACAATCCATTAAACAGGGAATACAGGGAAGATGTTTCACAAATTTGTCATTTTATTTACTCTCTCTCTCTCTCTCTCTCTCTCTCTCTCTCTCTCTTTCTTCTTCTTCTTCTTTTTCTTCTTCTTCTTCTTCTTCTTCTTCTTCTTCTTCTTCTTCTTCTTCTTCTTCGTGAACATACCTGAAGGAGTAATAAATAAAATTGTAATGTAACATATTGAGTGAAAACGTGGAATTAAAGTAAATTTTTCTTTCTTTCTTTCTTTTTTCTTTCTTTCTTTCTTTCTTTATTTTTCTTTCTTTCTTTCTGTATTTCTTTCTTTCTTTTTTAGTAAATGCTCACTCTGAAAATAATATCATTGTTTTAATGGAGAGATTTTCAAATTGTTTTCTGAAAAGTAAATATTTTAATCTTTGTGGTAGGCATGGTGGGTAGATTTATCTCACATTATTTGATTCTACCATTGTAGCATTCAATAAACCATAGACAGTATGTAAATAAATCTAGTTATCAATTAATTTTTCTTGGGTCAGGTCTTTAGTGTTGTATTGACAAAGTCCACACTGAACCTCAGGTTGTCAAGGACAAATAAGTTTTCTTTTAGTATGTTTTCTGAATTTGCATTAAATACAATTATTTTGGTTTTGTGTGTAAAGATAAATTTTAATAAACACAGGTTCCACAAAAGTCCTACTACTAAGTCAAACAAAATATTTAATACTCTACACAGAAACTCTGAAACATTTTCAAAGAAATATTTAAAAGCCTAAATAAATATGGTCAGATCCTTGCTCATGAATTAGAAGAGTCAGTGTTGCAAAACTGTTCACTTTCAACAAAGTTACCTGTAGATTCATTTTAGTAGTAAACAAAAATCTCCAGAGTGTGTGTGTGAGTGTGTGTGTGTGTATGTGCTTGTGTCTGTGTGTGTGCTATGTGTTTATGTGTGTGTGTATCTAAATTAGTAAGACGTTTTAAAAATTTTAGCATTGGCATGTTGAATAAGGCAGAAATATTTTTGAGAACTGAATCATTAGATACCAAAAGTTTTTTTTTTTCTTTTTTTCCCGATTTTAGAAAAATAGTTTTCAGTGGCTCTGGGTGAGGAACAGTGTGTAGATGCCGAGTGCTCGGTTACATCAGGCAGCAGCCCCTCGAGGTGGTCCGTGGGTCCCCCTGCTGGTGGAAAAGATCCTCCCGGTTCTCCTTCTCCCGCACCACAGAAGACTGCTTCACTGCTCCTGTGGCCACTTCCTCTCCATCGGCGTGGACCAGCACAGTGCGGAAACTTTCGCCCGAGCCCCAGCTGCTCTGGCTCTTCCACACCAGGGTGGCGGGGGGCTGTGGGCCACCCCGGCACCAGCTGCCCACACCGTGACTGTCTGGCCGGCTCGCAGGACGTACTTGGGTGTGAACTTACAGGCGATCTCATCGCCCTCCAGGACCTGCCTCTTAATCCTCCAGTTCCCCAGGGACTGATCCTTGTCTGAGTCCTTCTTGAGCCTCAGGAACCTGCCCTCCAGGTCAATCTCCTCCGTGCTGACGCTGCAGGTGGCAGAGGCCTGCTGGGCCAGGAGGAAGCTGCTGCTGCTGCTGCCCGAGCCAATGCTGCCCGAGCCAATGCCACTTGAGCCGCTGCCTGGGGGCTCCTCCGCCTCCAGACGCAGCCGCTTGCTTCGGCTTGAACGCCCAGCTCTGGACATGCTGCTGCTGCTGCTCCAAGGTGGCCCGTGAGATGGTGACCCGTGAGGAGGGGCTGGGAGCCAGCTTCAGCCTCTCCTCCTCGCCCTCTAGGAGCTTGCGGTAGGCGCTGATCTCCATGTCCAAGGTCAACTGGACGTCCAGCAACTCCTGGTACTCGGCCAGCTGTTGCTGCATCACATCACGCATCTCCATCATCTCCTGCTCCTTGGCGTCCAGCGTCTTCCGGAACTTCTCCCGCTCCTCAGTCCTGGCCCCTTCCAGCTCTCGGATGCGGTCCTCAGCAGCACTGGCCTGCTTCTGGAGGCTGGAGATCTGGTAGCTGGGGGACTCGATCCGCATGCGGGCCTCCTTCAGCTCCTCACGGGCAGCATACCAAAAGTTTTTATGAACACTTTTTAAGCTACAGTAATCAAGGCAGCTTTTTAGAATACAAAAATATTCACAGAAAATTAGAATTAATCCTGAAACATAGTCACATAGACATGGAAATTGTATTGGAAACAAACCTACTACCGATCAACTTTATATTACACCATGTGTGGAAGTTAAATATACAAATGCAAACGGATGAAATCTGACTACTATTATATATCATACAAAAAAGAGATCAATGCAGAAAATAAATAAATATTTTTGAAGCTTGTAGAGGAGACTCTCTTTTTTTTTTAAAATATTTATTTATTTTGAGTTCTCGGTGGACACAACACCTTTGCTTGTTTGTGGTGCTGAGGATCGAACCCGGGCCGCACGCATGCCAGGCGAGCGCGCTACCGCTTGAGCCACATCCCCAGCCAAACGGAGGAGACTCTCTTAATGTTTTTGTCATCTGCGTACCTCACTTTCTTAGAGTGTTCTATTTTCAAATCAAGAAGATGATTTCCATAAATTAGATTACATTAAAATTAAAAGTATTCACTAAAATAAACTCCTTTTTAAAATTGATTCTTAAGACATTTTACTTAAAACCATTTTTTGTATTAGGTACTTTACACAAAGTTTTTTCATGGTATATGTACTCTGATTCCACATAAAAAACAATCCATTAAACAGGGAATACAGGGAAGATGTTTCACAAATTTGTCATTTTATTTACTCTCTCTCTCTCTCTCTCTCTCTCTCTCTCTCTCTCTCTCTCTCTCTTTCTTCTTCTTCTTCTTTTTCTTCTTCTTCTTCTTCTTCTTCTTCTTCTTCTTCTTCTTCTTCTTCTTCTTCGTGAACATACCTGAAGGAGTAATAAATAAAATTGTAATGTAACATATTGAGTGAAAACGTGGAATTAAAGTAAATTTTTCTTTCTTTCTTTCTTTTTTCTTTCTTTCTTTCTTTATTTATTTTTCTTTCTTTCTTTCTGTATTTCTTTCTTTCTTTTTTAGTAAATGCTCACTCTGAAAATAATATCATTGTTTTAATGGAGAGATTTTCAAATTGTTTTCTGAAAAGTAAATATTTTAATCTTTGTGGTAGGCATGGTGGGTAGATTTATCTCACATTATTTGATTCTACCATTGTAGCATTCAATAAACCATAGACAGTATGTAAATAAATCTAGTTATCAATTAATTTTTCTTGGGTCAGGTCTTTAGTGTTGTATTGACAAAGTCCACACTGAACCTCAGGTTGTCAAGGACAAATAAGTTTTCTTTTAGTATGTTTTCTGAATTTGCATTAAATACAATTATTTTGGTTTTGTGTGTAAAGATAAATTTTAATAAACACAGGTTCCACAAAAGTCCTACTACTAAGTCAAACAAAATATTTAATACTCTACACAGAAACTCTGAAACATTTTCAAAGAAATATTTAAAAGCCTAAATAAATATGGTCAGAGCCTTGCTCATGAATTAGAAGAGTCAGTGTTGCAAAACTGTTCACTTTCAACAAAGTTACCTGTAGATTCATTTTAGTAGTAAACAAAAATCTCCAGAGTGTGTGTGTGAGTGTGTGTGTGTGTATGTGCTTGTGTCTGTGTGTGTGCTATGTGTTTATGTGTGTGTGTATCTAAATTAGTAAGACGTTTTAAAAATTTTAGCATTGGCATGTTGAATAAGGCAGAAATATTTTTGAGAACTGAATCATTAGATACCAAAAGTTTTTTTTTTCTTTTTTTTCCGATTTTAGAAAAATAGTTTTCAGTGGCTCTGGGTGAGGAACAGTGTGTAGATGCCGAGTGCTCGGTTACATCAGGCAGCAGCCCCTCGAGGTGGTCCGTGGGTCCCCCTGCTGGTGGAAAAGATCCTCCCGGTTCTCCTTCTCCCGCACCACAGAAGACTGCTTCACTGCTCCTGTGGCCACTTCCTCTCCATCGGCGTGGACCAGCACAGTGCGGAAACTTTCGCCCGAGCCCCAGCTGCTCTGGCTCTTCCACACCAGGGTGGCGGGGGGCTGTGGGCCACCCCGGCACCAGCTGCCCACACCGTGACTGTCTGGCCGGCCCGCAGGACGTACTTGGGTGTGAACTTACAGGCGATCTCATCGCCCTCCAGGACCTGCCTCTTAATCCTCCAGTTCCCCAGGGACTGATCCTTGTCTGAGTCCTTCTTGAGCCTCAGGAACCTGCCCTCCAGGTCAATCTCCTCCGTGCTGACGCTGCAGGTGGCCGAGGCCTGCTGGGCCAGGAGGAAGCTGCTGCTGCTGCTGCCCGAGCCAATGCTGCCCGAGCCAATGCCACTTGAGCCGCTGCCTGGGGGCTCCTCCGCCTCCAGACGCAGCCGCTTGCTTCGGCTTGAACGCCCAGCTCTGGACATGCTGCTGCTGCTGCTCCAGGTGGCCCGTGAGATGGTGACCCGTGAGGAGGGGCTGGGAGCCAGCTTCAGCCTCTCCTCCTCGCCCTCTAGGAGCTTGCGGTAGGCGCTGATCTCCATGTCCAAGGTCAACTGGACGTCCAGCAACTCCTGGTACTCGGCCAGCTGTTGCTGCATCACATCACGCATCTCCATCATCTCCTGCTCCTTGGCGTCCAGCGTCTTCCGGAACTTCTCCCGCTCCTCAGTCCTGGCCCCTTCCAGCTCTCGGATGCGGTCCTCAGCAGCACTGGCCTGCTTCTGGAGGCTGGAGATCTGGTAGCTGGGGGACTCGATCCGCATGCGGGCCTCCTTCAGCTCCTCACGGGCAGCATACCAAAAGTTTTTATGAACACTTTTTAAGCTACAGTAATCAAGGCAGCTTTTTAGAATACAAAAATATTCACAGAAAATTAGAATTAATCCTGAAACATAGTCACATAGACATGGAAATTGTATTGGAAACAAACCTACTACCGATCAACTTTATATTACACCATGTGTGGAAGTTAAATATACAAATGCAAACGGATGAAATCTGACTACTATTATATATCATACAAAAAAGAGATCAATGCAGAAAATAAATAAATATTTTTGAAGCTTGTAGAGGAGACTCTCTTTTTTTTTTTAAATATTTATTTATTTTGAGTTCTCGGCGGACACAACACCTTTGCTTGTTTGTGGTGCTGAGGATCGAACCCGGGCCGCACGCATGCCAGGCGAGCGTGCTACCGCTTGAGCCACATCCCCAGCCAAACGGAGGAGACTCTCTTAATGTTTTTGTCATCTGCGTACCTCACTTTCTTACAGTGTTCTATTTTCAAATCAAGAAGATGATTTCCATAAATTAGATTACATTAAAATTAAAAGTATTCACTAAAATAAACTCCTTTTTAAAATTGATTCTTAAGACATTTTACTTAAAACCATTTTTTGTATTAGGTACTTTACACAAAGTTTTTTCATGGTATATGTACTCTGATTCCACATAAAAAACAATCCATTAAACAGGGAATACAGGGAAGATGTTTCACAAATTTGTCATTTTATTTACTCTCTCTCTCTCTCTCTCTCTCTCTCTCTCTCTCTCTTTCTTCTTCTTCTTCTTTTTCTTCTTCTTCTTCTTCTTCTTCTTCTTCTTCTTCTTCTTCTTCTTCTTCTTCTTCTTCTTCGTGAACATACCTGAAGGAGTAATAAATAAAATTGTAATGTAACATATTGAGTGAAAACGTGGAATTAAAGTAAATTTTTCTTTCTTTCTTTCTTTTTTCTTTCTTTCTTTCTTTATTTATTTTTCTTTCTTTCTTTCTGTATTTCTTTCTTTCTTTTTTAGTAAATGCTCACTCTGAAAATAATATCATTGTTTTAATGGAGAGATTTTCAAATTGTTTTCTGAAAAGTAAATATTTTAATCTTTGTGGTAGGCATGGTGGGTAGATTTATCTCACATTATTTGATTCTACCATTGTAGAATTCAATAAACCATAGACAGTATGTAAATAAATCTAGTTATCAATTAATTTTTCTTGGGTCAGGTCTTTAGTGTTGTATTGACAAAGTCCACACTGAACCTCAGGTTGTCAAGGACAAATAAGTTTTCTTTTAGTATGTTTTCTGAATTTGCATTAAATACAATTATTTTGGTTTTGTGTGTAAAGATAAATTTTAATAAACACAGGTTCCACAAAAGTCCTACTACTAAGTCAAACAAAATATTTAATACTCTACACAGAAACTCTGAAACATTTTCAAAGAAATATTTAAAAGCCTAAATAAATATGGTCAGATCCTTGCTCATGAATTAGAAGAGTCAGTGTTGCAAAACTGTTCACTTTCAACAAAGTTACCTGTAGATTCATTTTAGTAGTAAACAAAAATCTCCAGAGTGTGTGTGTGAGTGTGTGTGTGTGTATGTGCTTGTGTCTGTGTGTGTGCTATGTGTTTATGTGTGTGTGTATCTAAATTAGTAAGACGTTTTAAAAATTTTAGCATTGGCATGTTGAATAAGGCAGAAATATTTTTGAGAACTGAATCATTAGATACCAAAAGTTTTTTTTTTCTTTTTTTTCCGATTTTAGAAAAATAGTTTTCAGTGGCTCTGGGTGAGGAACAGTGTGTAGATGCCGAGTGCTCGGTTACATCAGGCAGCAGCCCCTCGAGGTGGTCCGTGGGTCCCCCTGCTGGTGGAAAAGATCCTCCCGGTTCTCCTTCTCCCGCACCACAGAAGACTGCTTCACTGCTCCTGTGGCCACTTCCTCTCCATCGGCGTGGACCAGCACAGTGCGGAAACTTTCGCCCGAGCCCCAGCTGCTCTGGCTCTTCCACACCAGGGTGGCGGGGGGCTGTGGGCCACCCCGGCACCAGCTGCCCACACCGTGACTGTCTGGCCGGCCCGCAGGACGTACTTGGGTGTGAACTTACAGGCGATCTCATCGCCCTCCAGGACCTGCCTCTTAATCCTCCAGTTCCCCAGGGACTGATCCTTGTCTGAGTCCTTCTTGAGCCTCAGGAACCTGCCCTCCAGGTCAATCTCCTCCGTGCTGACGCTGCAGGTGGCCGAGGCCTGCTGGGCCAGGAGGAAGCTGCTGCTGCTGCTGCCCGAGCCAATGCTGCCCGAGCCAATGCCACTTGAGCCGCTGCCTGGGGGCTCCTCCGCCTCCAGACGCAGCCGCTTGCTTCGGCTTGAACGCCCAGCTCTGGACATGCTGCTGCTGCTGCTCCAGGTGGCCCGTGAGATGGTGACCCGTGAGGAGGGGCTGGGAGCCAGCTTCAGCCTCTCCTCCTCGCCCTCTAGGAGCTTGCGGTAGGCGCTGATCTCCATGTCCAAGGTCAACTGGACGTCCAGCAACTCCTGGTACTCGGCCAGCTGTTGCTGCATCACATCACGCATCTCCATCATCTCCTGCTCCTTGGCGTCCAGCGTCTTCCGGAACTTCTCCCGCTCCTCAGTCCTGGCCCCTTCCAGCTCTCGGATGCGGTCCTCAGCAGCACTGGCCTGCTTCTGGAGGCTGGAGATCTGGTAGCTGGGGGACTCGATCCGCATGCGGGCCTCCTTCAGCTCCTCACGGGCAGCATACCAAAAGTTTTTATGAACACTTTTTAAGCTACAGTAATCAAGGCAGCTTTTTAGAATACAAAAATATTCACAGAAAATTAGAATTAATCCTGAAACATAGTCACATAGACATGGAAATTGTATTGGAAACAAACCTACTACCGATCAACTTTATATTACACCATGTGTGGAAGTTAAATATACAAATGCAAACGGATGAAATCTGACTACTATTATATATCATACAAAAAAGAGATCAATGCAGAAAATAAATAAATATTTTTGAAGCTTGTAGAGGAGACTCTCTTTTTTTTTTTTAAATATTTATTTATTTTGAGTTCTCGGCGGACACAACACCTTTGCTTGTTTGTGGTGCTGAGGATCGAACCCGGGCCGCACGCATGCCAGGCGAGCGCGCTACCGCTTGAGCCACATCCCCAGCCAAGCGGAGGAGACTCTCTTAATGTTTTTGTCATCTGCGTACCTCACTTTCTTAGAGTGTTCTATTTTCAAATCAAGAAGATGATTTCCATAAATTAGATTACATTAAAATTAAAAGTATTCACTAAAATAAACTCCTTTTTAAAATTGATTCTTAAGACATTTTACTTAAAACCATTTTTTGTATTAGGTACTTTACACAAAGTTTTTTCATGGTATATGTACTCTGATTCCACATAAAAAACAATCCATTAAACAGGGAATACAGGGAAGATGTTTCACAAATTTGTCATTTTATTTACTCTCTCTCTCTCTCTCTCTCTCTCTCTCTCTCTCTCTCTCTTTCTTCTTCTTCTTCTTTTTCTTCTTCTTCTTCTTCTTCTTCTTCTTCTTCTTCTTCTTCTTCTTCTTCTTCTTCGTGAACATACCTGAAGGAGTAATAAATAAAATTGTAATGTAACATATTGAGTGAAAACGTGGAATTAAAGTAAATTTTTCTTTCTTTCTTTCTTTTTTCTTTCTTTCTTTCTTTATTTATTTTTCTTTCTTTCTTTCTGTATTTCTTTCTTTCTTTTTTAGTAAATGCTCACTCTGAAAATAATATCATTGTTTTAATGGAGAGATTTTCAAATTGTTTTCTGAAAAGTAAATATTTTAATCTTTGTGGTAGGCATGGTGGGTAGATTTATCTCACATTATTTGATTCTACTTTTGTAGCATTCAATAAACCATAGACAGTATGTAAATAAATCTAGTTATCAATTAATTTTTCTTGGGTCAGGTCTTTAGTGTTGTATTGACAAAGTCCACACTGAACCTCAGGTTGTCAAGGACAAATAAGTTTTCTTTTAGTATGTTTTCTGAATTTGCATTAAATACAATTATTTTGGTTTTGTGTGTAAAGATAAATTTTAATAAACACAGGTTCCACAAAAGTCCTACTACTAAGTCAAACAAAATATTTAATACTCTACACAGAAACTCTGAAACATTTTCAAAGAAATATTTAAAAGCCTAAATAAATATGGTCAGATCCTTGCTCATGAATTAGAAGAGTCAGTGTTGCAAAACTGTTCACTTTCAACAAAGTTACCTGTAGATTCATTTTAGTAGTAAACAAAAATCTCCAGAGTGTGTGTGTGAGTGTGTGTGTGTGTATGTGCTTGTGTCTGTGTGTGTGCTATGTGTTTATGTGTGTGTGTATCTAAATTAGTAAGACGTTTTAAAAATTTTAGCATTGGCATGTTGAATAAGGCAGAAATATTTTTGAGAACTGAATCATTAGATACCAAAAGTTTTTTTTTTCTTTTTTTTCCGATTTTAGAAAAATAGTTTTCAGTGGCTCTGGGTGAGGAACAGTGTGTAGATGCCGAGTGCTCGGTTACATCAGGCAGCAGCCCCTCGAGGTGGTCCGTGGGTCCCCCTGCTGGTGGAAAAGATCCTCCCGGTTCTCCTTCTCCCGCACCACAGAAGACTGCTTCACTGCTCCTGTGGCCACTTCCTCTCCATCGGCGAGGACCAGCACAGTGCGGAAACTTTCGCCCGAGCCCCAGCTGCTCTGGCTCTTCCACACCAGGGTGGCGGGGGGCTGTGGGCCACCCCGGCACCAGCTGCCCACACCGTGACTGTCTGGCCGGCCCGCAGGACGTACTTGGGTGTGAACTTACAGGCGATCTCATCGCCCTCCAGGACCTGCCTCTTAATCCTCCAGTTCCCCAGGGACTGATCCTTGTCTGAGTCCTTCTTGAGCCTCAGGAATCTGCCCTCCAGGTCAATCTCCTCCGTGCTGACGCTGCAGGTGGCAGAGGCCTGCTGGGCCAGGAGGAAGCTGCTGCTGCTGCTGCCCGAGCCAATGCTGCCCGAGCCAATGCCACTTGAGCCGCTGCCTGGGGGCTCCTCCGCCTCCAGACGCAGCCGCTTGCTTCGGCTTGAACGCCCAGCTCTGGACATGCTGCTGCTGCTGCTCCAGGTGGCCCGTGAGATGGTGACCCGTGAGGAGGGGCTGGGAGCCAGCTTCAGCCTCTCCTCCTCGCCCTCTAGGAGCTTGCGGTAGGCGCTGATCTCCATGTCCAAGGTCAACTGGACGTCCAGCAACTCCTGGTACTCGGCCAGCTGTTGCTGCATCACATCACGCATCTCCATCATCTCCTGCTCCTTGGCGTCCAGCGTCTTCCGGAACTTCTCCCGCTCCTCAGTCCTGGCCCCTTCCAGCTCTCGGATGCGGTCCTCAGCAGCACTGGCCTGCTTCTGGAGGCTGGAGATCTGGTAGCTGGGGGACTCGATCCGCATGCGGGCCTCCTTCAGCTCCTCACGGGCAGCATACCAAAAGTTTTTATGAACACTTTTTAAGCTACAGTAATCAAGGCAGCTTTTTAGAATACAAAAATATTCACAGAAAATTAGAATTAATCCTGAAACATAGTCACATAGACATGGAAATTGTATTGGAAACAAACCTACTACCGATCAACTTTATATTACACCATGTGTGGAAGTTAAATATACAAATGCAAACGGATGAAATCTGACTACTATTATATATCATACAAAAAAAGAGATCAATGCAGAAAATAAATAAATATTTTTGAAGCTTGTAGAGGAGACTCTCTTTTTTTTTTTAAATATTTATTTATTTTGAGTTCTCGGCGGACACAACACCTTTGCTTGTTTGTGGTGCTGAGGATCGAACCCGGGCCGCACGCATGCCAGGCGAGCGCGCTACCCCTTGAGCCACATCCCCAGCCAAGCAGAGGAGACTCTCTTAATGTTTTTGTCATCTGCGTACCTCACTTTCTTACAGTGTTCTATTTTCAAATCAAGAAGATGATTTCCATAAATTAGATTACATTAAAATTAAAAGTATTCATAAAATAAACTCCTTTTTAAAATTGATTCTTAAGACATTTTACTTAAAACCATTTTTTGTATTAGGTACTTTACACAAAGTTTTTTCATGGTATATGTACTCTGATTCCACATAAAAAACAATCCATTAAACAGGGAATACAGGGAAGATGTTTCACAAATTTGTCATTTTATTTACTCTCTCTCTCTCTCTCTCTCTCTCTCTCTCTCTCTCTTTCTTCTTCTTCTTCTTTTTCTTCTTCTTCTTCTTCTTCTTCTTCTTCTTCTTCTTCTTCTTCTTCTTCTTCGTGAACATACCTGAAGGAGTAATAAATAAAATTGTAATGTAACATATTGAGTGAAAACGTGGAATTAAAGTAAATTTTTCTTTCTTTCTTTCTTTTTTCTTTCTTTCTTTCTTTATTTATTTTTCTTTCTTTCTTTCTGTATTTCTTTCTTTCTTTTTTAGTAAATGCTCACTCTGAAAATAATATCATTGTTTTAATGGAGAGATTTTCAAATTGTTTTCTGAAAAGTAAATATTTTAATCTTTGTGGTAGGCATGGTGGGTAGATTTATCTCACATTATTTGATTCTACCATTGTAGAATTCAATAAACCATAGACAGTATGTAAATAAATCTAGTTATCAATTAATTTTTCTTGGGTCAGGTCTTTAGTGTTGTATTGACAAAGTCCACACTGAACCTCAGGTTGTCAAGGACAAATAAGTTTTCTTTTAGTATGTTTTCTGAATTTGCATTAAATACAATTATTTTGGTTTTGTGTGTAAAGATAAATTTTAATAAACACAGGTTCCACAAAAGTCCTACTACTAAGTCAAACAAAATATTTAATACTCTACACAGAAACTCTGAAACATTTTCAAAGAAATATTTAAAAGCCTAAATAAATATGGTCAGATCCTTGCTCATGAATTAGAAGAGTCAGTGTTGCAAAACTGTTCACTTTCAACAAAGTTACCTGTAGATTCATTTTAGTAGTAAACAAAAATCTCCAGAGTGTGTGTGTGAGTGTGTGTGTGTGTATGTGCTTGTGTCTGTGTGTGTGCTATGTGTTTATGTGTGTGTGTATCTAAATTAGTAAGACGTTTTAAAAATTTTAGCATTGGCATGTTGAATAAGGCAGAAATATTTTTGAGAACTGAATCATTAGATACCAAAAGTTTTTTTTTTTTCTTTTTTTTCCGATTTTAGAAAAATAGTTTTCAGTGGCTCTGGGTGAGGAACAGTGTGTAGATGCCGAGTGCTCGGTTACATCAGGCAGCAGCCCCTCGAGGTGGTCCGTGGGTCCCCCTGCTGGTGGAAAAGATCCTCCCGGTTCTCCTTCTCCCGCACCACAGAAGACTGCTTCACTGCTCCTGTGGCCACTTCCTCTCCATCGGCGTGGACCAGCACAGTGCGGAAACTTTCGCCCGAGCCCCAGCTGCTCTGGCTCTTCCACACCAGGGTGGCGGGGGGCTGTGGGCCACCCCGGCACCAGCTGCCCACACCGTGACTGTCTGGCCGGCCCGCAGGACGTACTTGGGTGTGAACTTACAGGCGATCTCATCGCCCTCCAGGACCTGCCTCTTAATCCTCCAGTTCCCCAGGGACTGATCCTTGTCTGAGTCCTTCTTGAGCCTCAGGAACCTGCCCTCCAGGTCAATCTCCTCCGTGCTGACACTGCAGGTGGCCGAGGCCTGCTGGGCCAGGAGGAAGCTGCTGCTGCTGCTGCCCGAGCCAATGCTGCCCGAGCCAATGCCACTTGAGCCGCTGCCTGGGGGCTCCTCCGCCTCCAGACGCAGCCGCTTGCTTCGGCTTGAACGCCCAGCTCTGGACATGCTGCTGCTGCTGCTCCAGGTGGCCCGTGAGATGGTGACCCGTGAGGAGGGGCTGGGAGCCAGCTTCAGCCTCTCCTCCTCGCCCTCTAGGAGCTTGCGGTAGGCGCTGATCTCCATGTCCAAGGTCAACTGGACGTCCAGCAACTCCTGGTACTCGGCCAGCTGTTGCTGCATCACATCACGCATCTCCATCACCTCCTGCTCCTTGGCGTCCAGCGTCTTCCGGAACTTCTCCCGCTCCTCAGTCCTGGCCCCTTCCAGCTCTCGGATGCGGTCCTCAGCAGCACTGGCCTGCTTCTGGAGGCTGGAGATCTGGTAGCTGGGGGACTCGATCCGCATGCGGGCCTCCTTCAGCTCCTCACGGGCAGCATACCAAAAGTTTTTATGAACACTTTTTAAGCTACAGTAATCAAGGCAGCTTTTTAGAATACAAAAATATTCACAGAAAATTAGAATTAATCCTGAAACATAGTCACATAGACATGGAAATTGTATTGGAAACAAACCTACTACCGATCAACTTTATATTACACCATGTGTGGAAGTTAAATATACAAATGCAAACGGATGAAATCTGACTACTATTATATATCATACAAAAAAGAGATCAATGCAGAAAATAAATAAATATTTTTGAAGCTTGTAGAGGAGACTCTCTTTTTTTTTTTAAATATTTATTTATTTTGAGTTCTCGGCGGACACAACACCTTTGCTTGTTTGTGGTGCTGAGGATCGAACCCGGGCCTCACGCATGCCAGGCGAGCGCGCTACCGCTTGAGCCACATCCCCAGCCAAACGGAGGAGACTCTCTTAATGTTTTTGTCATCTGCGTACCTCACTTTCTTAGAGTGTTCTATTTTCAAATCAAGAAGATGATTTCCATAAATTAGATTACATTAAAATTAAAAGTATTCACTAAAATAAACTCCTTTTTAAAATTGATTCTTAAGACATTTTACTTAAAACCATTTTTTGTATTAGGTACTTTACACAAAGTTTTTTCATGGTATATGTACTCTGATTCCACATAAAAAACAATCCATTAAACAGGGAATACAGGGAAGATGTTTCACAAATTTGTCATTTTATTTACTCTCTCTCTCTCTCTCTCTCTCTCTCTCTCTCTCTCTTTCTTCTTCTTCTTCTTTTTCTTCTTCTTCTTCTTCTTCTTCTTCTTCTTCTTCTTCTTCTTCTTCTTCGTGAACATACCTGAAGGAGTAATAAATAAAATTGTAATGTAACATATTGAGTGAAAACGTGGAATTAAAGTAAATTTTTCTTTCTTTCTTTCTTTTTTCTTTCTTTCTTTCTTTCTTTATTTTTCTTTCTTTCTTTCTGTATTTCTTTCTTTCTTTTTTAGTAAATGCTCACTCTGAAAATAATATCATTGTTTTAATGGAGAGATTTTCAAATTGTTTTCTGAAAAGTAAATATTTTAATCTTTGTGGTAGGCATGGTGGGTAGATTTATCTCACATTATTTGATTCTACCATTGTAGCATTCAATAAACCATAGACAGTATGTAAATAAATCTAGTTATCAATTAATTTTTCTTGGGTCAGGTCTTTAGTGTTGTATTGACAAAGTCCACACTGAACCTCAGGTTGTCAAGGACAAATAAGTTTTCTTTTAGTATGTTTTCTGAATTTGCATTAAATACAATTATTTTGGTTTTGTGTGTAAAGATAAATTTTAATAAACACAGGTTCCACAAAAGTCCTACTACTAAGTCAAACAAAATATTTAATACTCTACACAGAAACTCTGAAACATTTTCAAAGAAATATTTAAAAGCCTAAATAAATATGGTCAGAGCCTTGCTCATGAATTAGAAGAGTCAGTGTTGCAAAACTGTTCACTTTCAACAAAGTTACCTGTAGATTCATTTTAGTAGTAAACAAAAATCTCCAGAGTGTGTGTGTGAGTGTGTGTGTGTGTATGTGCTTGTGTCTGTGTGTGTGCTATGTGTTTATGTGTGTGTGTATCTAAATTAGTAAGACGTTTTAAAAATTTTAGCATTGGCATGTTGAATAAGGCAGAAATATTTTTGAGAACTGAATCATTAGATACCAAAAGTTTTTTTTTTCTTTTTTTTCCGATTTTAGAAAAATAGTTTTCAGTGGCTCTGGGTGAGGAACAGTGTGTAGATGCCGAGTGCTCGGTTACATCAGGCAGCAGCCCCTCGAGGTGGTCCGTGGGTCCCCCTGCTGGTGGAAAAGATCCTCCCGGTTCTCCTTCTCCCGCACCACAGAAGACTGCTTCACTGCTCCTGTGGCCACTTCCTCTCCATCGGCGTGGACCAGCACAGTGCGGAAACTTTCGCCCGAGCCCCAGCTGCTCTGGCTCTTCCACACCAGGGTGGCGGGGGGCTGTGGGCCACCCCGGCACCAGCTGCCCACACCGTGACTGTCTGGCCGGCCCGCAGGACGTACTTGGGTGTGAACTTACAGGCGATCTCATCGCCCTCCAGGACCTGCCTCTTAATCCTCCAGTTCCCCAGGGACTGATCCTTGTCTGAGTCCTTCTTGAGCCTCAGGAACCTGCCCTCCAGGTCAATCTCCTCCGTGCTGACGCTGCAGGTGGCCGAGGCCTGCTGGGCCAGGAGGAAGCTGCTGCTGCTGCTGCCCGAGCCAATGCTGCCCGAGCCAATGCCACTTGAGCCGCTGCCTGGGGGCTCCTCCGCCTCCAGACGCAGCCGCTTGCTTCGGCTTGAACGCCCAGCTCTGGACATGCTGCTGCTGCTGCTCCAGGTGGCCCGTGAGATGGTGACCCGTGAGGAGGGGCTGGGAGCCAGCTTCAGCCTCTCCTCCTCGCCCTCTAGGAGCTTGCGGTAGGCGCTGATCTCCATGTCCAAGGTCAACTGGACGTCCAGCAACTCCTGGTACTCGGCCAGCTGTTGCTGCATCACATCACGCATCTCCATCATCTCCTGCTCCTTGGCGTCCAGCGTCTTCCGGAACTTCTCCCGCTCCTCAGTCCTGGCCCCTTCCAGCTCTCGGATGCGGTCCTCAGCAGCACTGGCCTGCTTCTGGAGGCTGGAGATCTGGTAGCTGGGGGACTCGATCCGCATGCGGGCCTCCTTCAGCTCCTCACGGGCAGCATACCAAAAGTTTTTATGAACACTTTTTAAGCTACAGTAATCAAGGCAGCTTTTTAGAATACAAAAATATTCACAGAAAATTAGAATTAATCCTGAAACATAGTCACATAGACATGGAAATTGTATTGGAAACAAACCTACTACCGATCAACTTTATATTACACCATGTGTGGAAGTTAAATATACAAATGCAAACGGATGAAATCTGACTACTATTATATATCATACAAAAAAGAGATCAATGCAGAAAATAAATAAATATTTTTGAAGCTTGTAGAGGAGACTCTCTTTTTTTTTTAAAATATTTATTTATTTTGAGTTCTCGGCGGACACAACACCTTTGCTTGTTTGTGGTGCTGAGGATCGAACCCGGGCCGCACGCATGCCAGGCGAGCGCGCTACCGCTTGAGCCACATCCCCAGCCAAACGGAGGAGACTCTCTTAATGTTTTTGTCATCTGCGTACCTCACTTTCTTAGAGTGTTCTATTTTCAAATCAAGAAGATGATTTCCATAAATTAGATTACATTAAAATTAAAAGTATTCACTAAAATAAACTCCTTTTTAAAATTGATTCTTAAGACATTTTACTTAAAACCATTTTTTGTATTAGGTACTTTACACAAAGTTTTTTCATGGTATATGTACTCTGATTCCACATAAAAAACAATCCATTAAACAGGGAATACAGGGAAGATGTTTCACAAATTTGTCATTTTATTTACTCTCTCTCTCTCTCTCTCTCTCTCTCTCTCTCTCTCTCTTTCTTCTTCTTCTTCTTTTTCTTCTTCTTCTTCTTCTTCTTCTTCTTCTTCTTCTTCTTCTTCTTCTTCGTGAACATACCTGAAGGAGTAATAAATAAAATTGTAATGTAACATATTGAGTGAAAACGTGGAATTAAAGTAAATTTTTCTTTCTTTCTTTCTTTTTTCTTTCTTTCTTTCTTTATTTATTTTTCTTTCTTTCTTTCTGTATTTCTTTCTTTCTTTTTTAGTAAATGCTCACTCTGAAAATAATATCATTGTTTTAATGGAGAGATTTTCAAATTGTTTTCTGAAAAGTAAATATTTTAATCTTTGTGGTAGGCATGGTGGGTAGATTTATCTCACATTATTTGATTCTACCATTGTAGCATTCAATAAACCATAGACAGTATGTAAATAAATCTAGTTATCAATTAATTTTTCTTGGGTCAGGTCTTTAGTGTTGTATTGACAAAGTCCACACTGAACCTCAGGTTGTCAAGGACAAATAAGTTTTCTTTTAGTATGTTTTCTGAATTTGCATTAAATACAATTATTTTGGTTTTGTGTGTAAAGATAAATTTTAATAAACACAGGTTCCACAAAAGTCCTACTACTAAGTCAAACAAAATATTTAATACTCTACACAGAAACTCTGAAACATTTTCAAAGAAATATTTAAAAGCCTAAATAAATATGGTCAGAGCCTTGCTCATGAATTAGAAGAGTCAGTGTTGCAAAACTGTTCACTTTCAACAAAGTTACCTGTAGATTCATTTTAGTAGTAAACAAAAATCTCCAGAGTGTGTGTGTGAGTGTGTGTGTGTGTATGTGCTTGTGTCTGTGTGTGTGCTATGTGTTTATGTGTGTGTGTATCTAAATTAGTAAGACGTTTTAAAAATTTTAGCATTGGCATGTTGAATAAGGCAGAAATATTTTTGAGAACTGAATCATTAGATACCAAAAGTTTTTTTTTTCTTTTTTTTCCGATTTTAGAAAAATAGTTTTCAGTGGCTCTGGGTGAGGAACAGTGTGTAGATGCCGAGTGCTCGGTTACATCAGGCAGCAGCCCCTCGAGGTGGTCCGTGGGTCCCCCTGCTGGTGGAAAAGATCCTCCCGGTTCTCCTTCTCCCGCACCACAGAAGACTGCTTCACTGCTCCTGTGGCCACTTCCTCTCCATCGGCGTGGACCAGCACAGTGCGGAAACTTTCGCCCGAGCCCCAGCTGCTCTGGCTCTTCCACACCAGGGTGGCGGGGGGCTGTGGGCCACCCCGGCACCAGCTGCCCACACCGTGACTGTCTGGCCGGCCCGCAGGACGTACTTGGGTGTGAACTTACAGGCGATCTCATCGCCCTCCAGGACCTGCCTCTTAATCCTCCAGTTCCCCAGGGACTGATCCTTGTCTGAGTCCTTCTTGAGCCTCAGGAACCTGCCCTCCAGGTCAATCTCCTCCGTGCTGACGCTGCAGGTGGCCGAGGCCTGCTGGGCCAGGAGGAAGCTGCTGCTGCTGCTGCCCGAGCCAATGCTGCCCGAGCCAATGCCACTTGAGCCGCTGCCTGGGGGCTCCTCCGCCTCCAGACGCAGCCGCTTGCTTCGGCTTGAACGCCCAGCTCTGGACATGCTGCTGCTGCTGCTCCAGGTGGCCCGTGAGATGGTGACCCGTGAGGAGGGGCTGGGAGCCAGCTTCAGCCTCTCCTCCTCGCCCTCTAGGAGCTTGCGGTAGGCGCTGATCTCCATGTCCAAGGTCAACTGGACGTCCAGCAACTCCTGGTACTCGGCCAGCTGTTGCTGCATCACATCACGCATCTCCATCATCTCCTGCTCCTTGGCGTCCAGCGTCTTCCGGAACTTCTCCCGCTCCTCAGTCCTGGCCCCTTCCAGCTCTCGGATGCGGTCCTCAGCAGCACTGGCCTGCTTCTGGAGGCTGGAGATCTGGTAGCTGGGGGACTCGATCCGCATGCGGGCCTCCTTCAGCTCCTCACGGGCAGCATACCAAAAGTTTTTATGAACACTTTTTAAGCTACAGTAATCAAGGCAGCTTTTTAGAATACAAAAATATTCACAGAAAATTAGAATTAATCCTGAAACATAGTCACATAGACATGGAAATTGTATTGGAAACAAACCTACTACCGATCAACTTTATATTACACCATGTGTGGAAGTTAAATATACAAATGCAAACGGATGAAATCTGACTACTATTATATATCATACAAAAAAGAGATCAATGCAGAAAATAAATAAATATTTTTGAAGCTTGTAGAGGAGACTCTCTTTTTTTTTTAAAATATTTATTTATTTTGAGTTCTCGGCGGACACAACACCTTTGCTTGTTTGTGGTGCTGAGGATCGAACCCGGGCCGCACGCATGCCAGGCGAGCGCGCTACCGCTTGAGCCACATCCCCAGCCAAGCGGAGGAGACTCTCTTAATGTTTTTGTCATCTGCGTACCTCACTTTCTTAGAGTGTTCTATTTTCAAATCAAGAAGATGATTTCCATAAATTAGATTACATTAAAATTAAAAGTATTCACTAAAATAAACTCCTTTTTAAAATTGATTCTTAAGACATTTTACTTAAAACCATTTTTTGTATTAGGTACTTTACACAAAGTTTTTTCATGGTATATGTACTCTGATTCCACATAAAAAACAATCCATTAAACAGGGAATACAGGGAAGATGTTTCACAAATTTGTCATTTTATTTACTCTCTCTCTCTCTCTCTCTCTCTCTCTCTCTCTCTCTCTCTCTTTCTTCTTCTTCTTCTTTTTCTTCTTCTTCTTCTTCTTCTTCTTCTTCTTCTTCTTCTTCTTCTTCTTCTTCTTCTTCGTGAACATACCTGAAGGAGTAATAAATAAAATTGTAATGTAACATATTGAGTGAAAACGTGGAATTAAAGTAAATTTTTCTTTCTTTCTTTCTTTTTTCTTTCTTTCTTTCTTTATTTATTTTTCTTTCTTTCTTTCTGTATTTCTTTCTTTCTTTTTTAGTAAATGCTCACTCTGAAAATAATATCATTGTTTTAATGGAGAGATTTTCAAATTGTTTTCTGAAAAGTAAATATTTTAATCTTTGTGGTAGGCATGGTGGGTAGATTTATCTCACATTATTTGATTCTACCATTGTAGCATTCAATAAACCATAGACAGTATGTAAATAAATCTAGTTATCAATTAATTTTTCTTGGGTCAGGTCTTTAGTGTTGTATTGACAAAGTCCACACTGAACCTCAGGTTGTCAAGGACAAATAAGTTTTCTTTTAGTATGTTTTCTGAATTTGCATTAAATACAATTATTTTGGTTTTGTGTGTAAAGATAAATTTTAATAAACACAGGTTCCACAAAAGTCCTACTACTAAGTCAAACAAAATATTTAATACTCTACACAGAAACTCTGAAACATTTTCAAAGAAATATTTAAAAGCCTAAATAAATATGGTCAGAGCCTTGCTCATGAATTAGAAGAGTCAGTGTTGCAAAACTGTTCACTTTCAACAAAGTTACCTGTAGATTCATTTTAGTAGTAAACAAAAATCTCCAGAGTGTGTGTGTGAGTGTGTGTGTGTATGTGCTTGTGTCTGTGTGTGTGCTATGTGTTTATGTGTGTGTGTATCTAAATTAGTAAGACGTTTTAAAAATTTTAGCATTGGCATGTTGAATAAGGCAGAAATATTTTTGAGAACTGAATCATTAGATACCAAAAGTTTTTTTTTTCTTTTTTTTCCGATTTTAGAAAAATAGTTTTCAGTGGCTCTGGGTGAGGAACAGTGTGTAGATGCCGAGTGCTCGGTTACATCAGGCAGCAGCCCCTCGAGGTGGTCCGTGGGTCCCCTGCTGGTGGAAAAGATCCTCCCGGTTCTCCTTCTCCCGCACCACAGAAGACTGCTTCACTGCTCCTGTGGCCACTTCCTCTCCATCGGCGTGGACCAGCACAGTGCGGAAACTTTCGCCCGAGCCCCAGCTGCTCTGGCTCTTCCACACCAGGGTGGCGGGGGGCTGTGGGCCACCCCGGCACCAGCTGCCCACACCGTGACTGTCTGGCCGGCCCGCAGGACGTACTTGGGTGTGAACTTACAGGCGATCTCATCGCCCTCCAGGACCTGCCTCTTAATCCTCCAGTTCCCCAGGGACTGATCCTTGTCTGAGTCCTTCTTGAGCCTCAGGAACCTGCCCTCCAGGTCAATCTCCTCCGTGCTGACGCTGCAGGTGGCCGAGGCCTGCTGGGCCAGGAGGAAGCTGCTGCTGCTGCTGCCCGAGCCAATGCTGCCCGAGCCAATGCCACTTGAGCCGCTGCCTGGGGGCTCCTCCGCCTCCAGACGCAGCCGCTTGCTTCGGCTTGAACGCCCAGCTCTGGACATGCTGCTGCTGCTGCTCCAGGTGGCCCGTGAGATGGTGACCCGTGAGGAGGGGCTGGGAGCCAGCTTCAGCCTCTCCTCCTCGCCCTCTAGGAGCTTGCGGTAGGCGCTGATCTCCATGTCCAAGGTCAACTGGACGTCCAGCAACTCCTGGTACTCGGCCAGCTGTTGCTGCATCACATCACGCATCTCCATCATCTCCTGCTCCTTGGCGTCCAGCGTCTTCCGGAACTTCTCCCGCTCCTCAGTCCTGGCCCCTTCCAGCTCTCGGATGCGGTCCTCAGCAGCACTGGCCTGCTTCTGGAGGCTGGAGATCTGGTAGCTGGGGGACTCGATCCGCATGCGGGCCTCCTTCAGCTCCTCACGGGCAGCATACCAAAAGTTTTTATGAACACTTTTTAAGCTACAGTAATCAAGGCAGCTTTTTAGAATACAAAAATATTCACAGAAAATTAGAATTAATCCTGAAACATAGTCACATAGACATGGAAATTGTATTGGAAACAAACCTACTACCGATCAACTTTATATTACACCATGTGTGGAAGTTAAATATACAAATGCAAACGGATGAAATCTGACTACTATTATATATCATACAAAAAAGAGATCAATGCAGAAAATAAATAAATATTTTTGAAGCTTGTAGAGGAGACTCTCTTTTTTTTTTTAAATATTTATTTATTTTGAGTTCTCGGCGGACACAACACCTTTGCTTGTTTGTGGTGCTGAGGATCGAACCCGGGCCGCACGCATGCCAGGCGAGCGCGCTACCGCTTGAGCCACATCCCCAGCCAAACGGAGGAGACTCTCTTAATGTTTTTGTCATCTGCGTACCTCACTTTCTTAGAGTGTTCTATTTTCAAATCAAGAAGATGATTTCCATAAATTAGATTACATTAAAATTAAAAGTATTCACTAAAATAAACTCCTTTTTAAAATTGATTCTTAAGACATTTTACTTAAAACCATTTTTTGTATTAGGTACTTTACACAAAGTTTTTTCATGGTATATGTACTCTGATTCCACATAAAAAACAATCCATTAAACAGGGAATACAGGGAAGATGTTTCACAAATTTGTCATTTTATTTACTCTCTCTCTCTCTCTCTCTCTCTCTCTCTCTCTCTCTCTCTCTCTCTTTCTTCTTCTTCTTCTTTTTCTTCTTCTTCTTCTTCTTCTTCTTCTTCTTCTTCTTCTTCTTCTTCTTCTTCTTCTTCGTGAACATACCTGAAGGAGTAATAAATAAAATTGTAATGTAACATATTGAGTGAAAACGTGGAATTAAAGTAAATTTTTCTTTCTTTCTTTCTTTTTTCTTTCTTTCTTTCTTTATTTATTTTTCTTTCTTTCTTTCTGTATTTCTTTCTTTCTTTTTTAGTAAATGCTCACTCTGAAAATAATATCATTGTTTTAATGGAGAGATTTTCAAATTGTTTTCTGAAAAGTAAATATTTTAATCTTTGTGGTAGGCATGGTGGGTAGATTTATCTCACATTATTTGATTCTACCATTGTAGCATTCAATAAACCATAGACAGTATGTAAATAAATCTAGTTATCAATTAATTTTTCTTGGGTCAGGTCTTTAGTGTTGTATTGACAAAGTCCACACTGAACCTCAGGTTGTCAAGGACAAATAAGTTTTCTTTTAGTATGTTTTCTGAATTTGCATTAAATACAATTATTTTGGTTTTGTGTGTAAAGATAAATTTTAATAAACACAGGTTCCACAAAAGTCCTACTACTAAGTCAAACAAAATATTTAATACTCTACACAGAAACTCTGAAACATTTTCAAAGAAATATTTAAAAGCCTAAATAAATATGGTCAGAGCCTTGCTCATGAATTAGAAGAGTCAGTGTTGCAAAACTGTTCACTTTCAACAAAGTTACCTGTAGATTCATTTTAGTAGTAAACAAAAATCTCCAGAGTGTGTGTGTGAGTGTGTGTGTGTGTATGTGCTTGTGTCTGTGTGTGTGCTATGTGTTTATGTGTGTGTGTATCTAAATTAGTAAGACGTTTTAAAAATTTTAGCATTGGCATGTTGAATAAGGCAGAAATATTTTTGAGAACTGAATCATTAGATACCAAAAGTTTTTTTTTTTCTTTTTTTTCCGATTTTAGAAAAATAGTTTTCAGTGGCTCTGGGTGAGGAACAGTGTGTAGATGCCGAGTGCTCGGTTACATCAGGCAGCAGCCCCTCGAGGTGGTCCGTGGGTCCCCCTGCTGGTGGAAAAGATCCTCCCGGTTCTCCTTCTCCCGCACCACAGAAGACTGCTTCACTGCTCCTGTGGCCACTTCCTCTCCATCGGCGTGGACCAGCACAGTGCGGAAACTTTCGCCCGAGCCCCAGCTGCTCTGGCTCTTCCACACCAGGGTGGCGGGGGGCTGTGGGCCACCCCGGCACCAGCTGCCCACACCGTGACTGTCTGGCCGGCCCGCAGGACGTACTTGGGTGTGAACTTACAGGCGATCTCATCGCCCTCCAGGACCTGCCTCTTAATCCTCCAGTTCCCCAGGGACTGATCCTTGTCTGAGTCCTTCTTGAGCCTCAGGAACCTGCCCTCCAGGTCAATCTCCTCCGTGCTGACGCTGCAGGTGGCCGAGGCCTGCTGGGCCAGGAGGAAGCTGCTGCTGCTGCTGCCCGAGCCAATGCTGCCCGAGCCAATGCCACTTGAGCCGCTGCCTGGGGGCTCCTCCGCCTCCAGACGCAGCCGCTTGCTTCGGCTTGAACGCCCAGCTCTGGACATGCTGCTGCTGCTGCTCCAGGTGGCCCGTGAGATGGTGACCCGTGAGGAGGGGCTGGGAGCCAGCTTCAGCCTCTCCTCCTCGCCCTCTAGGAGCTTGCGGTAGGCGCTGATCTCCATGTCCAAGGTCAACTGGACGTCCAGCAACTCCTGGTACTCGGCCAGCTGTTGCTGCATCACATCACGCATCTCCATCATCTCCTGCTCCTTGGCGTCCAGCGTCTTCCGGAACTTCTCCCGCTCCTCAGTCCTGGCCCCTTCCAGCTCTCGGATGCGGTCCTCAGCAGCACTGGCCTGCTTCTGGAGGCTGGAGATCTGGTAGCTGGGGGACTCGATCCGCATGCGGGCCTCCTTCAGCTCCTCACGGGCAGCATACCAAAAGTTTTTATGAACACTTTTTAAGCTACAGTAATCAAGGCAGCTTTTTAGAATACAAAAATATTCACAGAAAATTAGAATTAATCCTGAAACATAGTCACATAGACATGGAAATTGTATTGGAAACAAACCTACTACCGATCAACTTTATATTACACCATGTGTGGAAGTTAAATATACAAATGCAAACGGATGAAATCTGACTACTATTATATATCATACAAAAAAGAGATCAATGCAGAAAATAAATAAATATTTTTGAAGCTTGTAGAGGAGACTCTCTTTTTTTTTTTTAAATATTTATTTATTTTGAGTTCTCGGCGGACACAACACCTTTGCTTGTTTGTGGTGCTGAGGATCGAACCCGGGCCGCACGCATGCCAGGCGAGCGCGCTACCGCTTGAGCCACATCCCCAGCCAAACGGAGGAGACTCTCTTAATGTTTTTGTCATCTGCGTACCTCACTTTCTTAGAGTGTTCTATTTTCAAATCAAGAAGATGATTTCCATAAATTAGATTACATTAAAATTAAAAGTATTCACTAAAATAAACTCCTTTTTAAAATTGATTCTTAAGACATTTTACTTAAAACCATTTTTTGTATTAGGTACTTTACACAAAGTTTTTTCATGGTATATGTACTCTGATTCCACATAAAAAACAATCCATTAAACAGGGAATACAGGGAAGATGTTTCACAAATTTGTCATTTTATTTACTCTCTCTCTCTCTCTCTCTCTCTCTCTCTCTCTCTCTCTCTCTCTCTCTTTCTTCTTCTTCTTCTTTTTCTTCTTCTTCTTCTTCTTCTTCTTCTTCTTCTTCTTCTTCTTCTTCTTCTTCTTCTTCTTCTTCTTCGTGAACATACCTGAAGGAGTAATAAATAAAATTGTAATGTAACATATTGAGTGAAAACGTGGAATTAAAGTAAATTTTTCTTTCTTTCTTTCTTTTTTCTTTCTTTCTTTCTTTATTTATTTTTCTTTCTTTCTTTCTGTATTTCTTTCTTTCTTTTTTAGTAAATGCTCACTCTGAAAATAATATCATTGTTTTAATGGAGAGATTTTCAAATTGTTTTCTGAAAAGTAAATATTTTAATCTTTGTGGTAGGCATGGTGGGTAGATTTATCTCACATTATTTGATTCTACTTTTGTAGCATTCAATAAACCATAGACAGTATGTAAATAAATCTAGTTATCAATTAATTTTTCTTGGGTCAGGTCTTTAGTGTTGTATTGACAAAGTCCACACTGAACCTCAGGTTGTCAAGGACAAATAAGTTTTCTTTTAGTATGTTTTCTGAATTTGCATTAAATACAATTATTTTGGTTTTGTGTGTAAAGATAAATTTTAATAAACACAGGTTCCACAAAAGTCCTACTACTAAGTCAAACAAAATATTTAATACTCTACACAGAAACTCTGAAACATTTTCAAAGAAATATTTAAAAGCCTAAATAAATATGGTCAGATCCTTGCTCATGAATTAGAAGAGTCAGTGTTGCAAAACTGTTCACTTTCAACAAAGTTACCTGTAGATTCATTTTAGTAGTAAACAAAAATCTCCAGAGTGTGTGTGTGAGTGTGTGTGTGTGTATGTGCTTGTGTCTGTGTGTGTGCTATGTGTTTATGTGTGTGTGTATCTAAATTAGTAAGACGTTTTAAAAATTTTAGCATTGGCATGTTGAATAAGGCAGAAATATTTTTGAGAACTGAATCATTAGATACCAAAAGTTTTTTTTTTCTTTTTTTTCCGATTTTAGAAAAATAGTTTTCAGTGGCTCTGGGTGAGGAACAGTGTGTAGATGCCGAGTGCTCGGTTACATCAGGCAGCAGCCCCTCGAGGTGGTCCGTGGGTCCCCCTGCTGGTGGAAAAGATCCTCCCGGTTCTCCTTCTCCCGCACCACAGAAGACTGCTTCACTGCTCCTGTGGCCACTTCCTCTCCATCGGCGAGGACCAGCACAGTGCGGAAACTTTCGCCCGAGCCCCAGCTGCTCTGGCTCTTCCACACCAGGGTGGCGGGGGGCTGTGGGCCACCCCGGCACCAGCTGCCCACACCGTGACTGTCTGGCCGGCCCGCAGGACGTACTTGGGTGTGAACTTACAGGCGATCTCATCGCCCTCCAGGACCTGCCTCTTAATCCTCCAGTTCCCCAGGGACTGATCCTTGTCTGAGTCCTTCTTGAGCCTCAGGAATCTGCCCTCCAGGTCAATCTCCTCTGTGCTGACGCTGCAGGTGGCAGAGGCCTGCTGGGCCAGGAGGAAGCTGCTGCTGCTGCTGCCCGAGCCAATGCTGCCCGAGCCAATGCCACTTGAGCCGCTGCCTGGGGGCTCCTCCGCCTCCAGACGCAGCCGCTTGCTTCGGCTTGAACGCCCAGCTCTGGACATGCTGCTGCTGCTGCTCCAGGTGGCCCGTGAGATGGTGACCCGTGAGGAGGGGCTGGGAGCCAGCTTCAGCCTCTCCTCCTCGCCCTCTAGGAGCTTGCGGTAGGCGCTGATCTCCATGTCCAAGGTCAACTGGACGTCCAGCAACTCCTGGTACTCGGCCAGCTGTTGCTGCATCACATCACGCATCTCCATCATCTCCTGCTCCTTGGCGTCCAGCGTCTTCCGGAACTTCTCCCGCTCCTCAGTCCTGGCCCCTTCCAGCTCTCGGATGCGGTCCTCAGCAGCACTGGCCTGCTTCTGGAGGCTGGAGATCTGGTAGCTGGGGGACTCGATCCGCATGCGGGCCTCCTTCAGCTCCTCACGGGCAGCATACCAAAAGTTTTTATGAACACTTTTTAAGCTACAGTAATCAAGGCAGCTTTTTAGAATACAAAAATATTCACAGAAAATTAGAATTAATCCTGAAACATAGTCACATAGACATGGAAATTGTATTGGAAACAAACCTACTACCGATCAACTTTATATTACACCATGTGTGGAAGTTAAATATACAAATGCAAACGGATGAAATCTGACTACTATTATATATCATACAAAAAAAGAGATCAATGCAGAAAATAAATAAATATTTTTGAAGCTTGTAGAGGAGACTCTCTTTTTTTTTTTTAAATATTTATTTATTTTGAGTTCTCGGCGGACACAACACCTTTGCTTGTTTGTGGTGCTGAGGATCGAACCCGGGCCGCACGCATGCCAGGCGAGCGCGCTACCCCTTGAGCCACATCCCCAGCCAAGCAGAGGAGACTCTCTTAATGTTTTTGTCATCTGCGTACCTCACTTTCTTACAGTGTTCTATTTTCAAATCAAGAAGATGATTTCCATAAATTAGATTACATTAAAATTAAAAGTATTCATAAAATAAACTCCTTTTTAAAATTGATTCTTAAGACATTTTACTTAAAACCATTTTTTGTATTAGGTACTTTACACAAAGTTTTTTCATGGTATATGTACTCTGATTCCACATAAAAAACAATCCATTAAACAGGGAATACAGGGAAGATGTTTCACAAATTTGTCATTTTATTTACTCTCTCTCTCTCTCTCTCTCTCTCTCTCTCTCTCTCTCTTTCTTCTTCTTCTTCTTTTTCTTCTTCTTCTTCTTCTTCTTCTTCTTCTTCTTCTTCTTCTTCTTCTTCTTCTTCTTCTTCGTGAACATACCTGAAGGAGTAATAAATAAAATTGTAATGTAACATATTGAGTGAAAACGTGGAATTAAAGTAAATTTTTCTTTCTTTCTTTCTTTTTTCTTTCTTTCTTTCTTTATTTATTTTTCTTTCTTTCTTTCTGTATTTCTTTCTTTCTTTTTTAGTAAATGCTCACTCTGAAAATAATATCATTGTTTTAATGGAGAGATTTTCAAATTGTTTTCTGAAAAGTAAATATTTTAATCTTTGTGGTAGGCATGGTGGGTAGATTTATCTCACATTATTTGATTCTACCATTGTAGAATTCAATAAACCATAGACAGTATGTAAATAAATCTAGTTATCAATTAATTTTTCTTGGGTCAGGTCTTTAGTGTTGTATTGACAAAGTCCACACTGAACCTCAGGTTGTCAAGGACAAATAAGTTTTCTTTTAGTATGTTTTCTGAATTTGCATTAAATACAATTATTTTGGTTTTGTGTGTAAAGATAAATTTTAATAAACACAGGTTCCACAAAAGTCCTACTACTAAGTCAAACAAAATATTTAATACTCTACACAGAAACTCTGAAACATTTTCAAAGAAATATTTAAAAGCCTAAATAAATATGGTCGTCAGATCCTTGCTCATGAATTAGAAGAGTCAGTGTTGCAAAACTGTTCACTTTCAACAAAGTTACCTGTAGATTCATTTTAGTAGTAAACAAAAATCTCCAGAGTGTGTGTGTGAGTGTGTGTGTGTGTATGTGCTTGTGTCTGTGTGTGTGCTATGTGTTTATGTGTGTGTGTATCTAAATTAGTAAGACGTTTTAAAAATTTTAGCATTGGCATGTTGAATAAGGCAGAAATATTTTTGAGAACTGAATCATTAGATACCAAAAGTTTTTTTTTTTTCTTTTTTTTCCGATTTTAGAAAAATAGTTTTCAGTGGCTCTGGGTGAGGAACAGTGTGTAGATGCCGAGTGCTCGGTTACATCAGGCAGCAGCCCCTCGAGGTGGTCCGTGGGTCCCCCTGCTGGTGGAAAAGATCCTCCCGGTTCTCCTTCTCCCGCACCACAGAAGACTGCTTCACTGCTCCTGTGGCCACTTCCTCTCCATCGGCGTGGACCAGCACAGTGCGGAAACTTTCGCCCGAGCCCCAGCTGCTCTGGCTCTTCCACACCAGGGTGGCGGGGGGCTGTGGGCCACCCCGGCACCAGCTGCCCACACCGTGACTGTCTGGCCGGCCCGCAGGACGTACTTGGGTGTGAACTTACAGGCGATCTCATCGCCCTCCAGGACCTGCCTCTTAATCCTCCAGTTCCCCAGGGACTGATCCTTGTCTGAGTCCTTCTTGAGCCTCAGGAACCTGCCCTCCAGGTCAATCTCCTCCGTGCTGACACTGCAGGTGGCCGAGGCCTGCTGGGCCAGGAGGAAGCTGCTGCTGCTGCTGCCCGAGCCAATGCTGCCCGAGCCAATGCCACTTGAGCCGCTGCCTGGGGGCTCCTCCGCCTCCAGACGCAGCCGCTTGCTTCGGCTTGAACGCCCAGCTCTGGACATGCTGCTGCTGCTGCTCCAGGTGGCCCGTGAGATGGTGACCCGTGAGGAGGGGCTGGGAGCCAGCTTCAGCCTCTCCTCCTCGCCCTCTAGGAGCTTGCGGTAGGCGCTGATCTCCATGTCCAAGGTCAACTGGACGTCCAGCAACTCCTGGTACTCGGCCAGCTGTTGCTGCATCACATCACGCATCTCCATCACCTCCTGCTCCTTGGCGTCCAGCGTCTTCCGGAACTTCTCCCGCTCCTCAGTCCTGGCCCCTTCCAGCTCTCGGATGCGGTCCTCAGCAGCACTGGCCTGCTTCTGGAGGCTGGAGATCTGGTAGCTGGGGGACTCGATCCGCATGCGGGCCTCCTTCAGCTCCTCACGGGCAGCATACCAAAAGTTTTTATGAACACTTTTTAAGCTACAGTAATCAAGGCAGCTTTTTAGAATACAAAAATATTCACAGAAAATTAGAATTAATCCTGAAACATAGTCACATAGACATGGAAATTGTATTGGAAACAAACCTACTACCGATCAACTTTATATTACACCATGTGTGGAAGTTAAATATACAAATGCAAACGGATGAAATCTGACTACTATTATATATCATACAAAAAAGAGATCAATGCAGAAAATAAATAAATATTTTTGAAGCTTGTAGAGGAGACTCTCTTTTTTTTTTTAAATATTTATTTATTTTGAGTTCTCGGCGGACACAACACCTTTGCTTGTTTGTGGTGCTGAGGATCGAACCCGGGCCTCACGCATGCCAGGCGAGCGCGCTACCGCTTGAGCCACATCCCCAGCCAAACGGAGGAGACTCTCTTAATGTTTTTGTCATCTGCGTACCTCACTTTCTTAGAGTGTTCTATTTTCAAATCAAGAAGATGATTTCCATAAATTAGATTACATTAAAATTAAAAGTATTCACTAAAATAAACTCCTTTTTAAAAATGATTCTTAAGACATTTTACTTAAAACCATTTTTTGTATTAGGTACTTTACACAAAGTTTTTTCATGGTATATGTACTCTGATTCCACATAAAAAACAATCCATTAAACAGGGAATACAGGGAAGATGTTTCACAAATTTGTCATTTTATTTACTCTCTCTCTCTCTCTCTCTCTCTCTCTCTCTCTCTCTTTCTTCTTCTTCTTTTTCTTCTTCTTCTTCTTCTTCTTCTTCTTCTTCTTCTTCTTCTTCTTCTTCTTCGTGAACATACCTGAAGGAGTAATAAATAAAATTGTAATGTAACATATTGAGTGAAAACGTGGAATTAAAGTAAATTTTTCTTTCTTTCTTTCTTTTTTCTTTCTTTCTTTCTTTCTTTATTTTTCTTTCTTTCTTTCTGTATTTCTTTCTTTCTTTTTTAGTAAATGCTCACTCTGAAAATAATATCATTGTTTTAATGGAGAGATTTTCAAATTGTTTTCTGAAAAGTAAATATTTTAATCTTTGTGGTAGGCATGGTGGGTAGATTTATCTCACATTATTTGATTCTACCATTGTAGCATTCAATAAACCATAGACAGTATGTAAATAAATCTAGTTATCAATTAATTTTTCTTGGGTCAGGTCTTTAGTGTTGTATTGACAAAGTCCACACTGAACCTCAGGTTGTCAAGGACAAATAAGTTTTCTTTTAGTATGTTTTCTGAATTTGCATTAAATACAATTATTTTGGTTTTGTGTGTAAAGATAAATTTTAATAAACACAGGTTCCACAAAAGTCCTACTACTAAGTCAAACAAAATATTTAATACTCTACACAGAAACTCTGAAACATTTTCAAAGAAATATTTAAAAGCCTAAATAAATATGGTCAGAGCCTTGCTCATGAATTAGAAGAGTCAGTGTTGCAAAACTGTTCACTTTCAACAAAGTTACCTGTAGATTCATTTTAGTAGTAAACAAAAATCTCCAGAGTGTGTGTGTGAGTGTGTGTGTGTGTATGTGCTTGTGTCTGTGTGTGTGCTATGTGTTTATGTGTGTGTGTATCTAAATTAGTAAGACGTTTTAAAAATTTTAGCATTGGCATGTTGAATAAGGCAGAAATATTTTTGAGAACTGAATCATTAGATACCAAAAGTTTTTTTTTTCTTTTTTTTCCGATTTTAGAAAAATAGTTTTCAGTGGCTCTGGGTGAGGAACAGTGTGTAGATGCCGAGTGCTCGGTTACATCAGGCAGCAGCCCCTCGAGGTGGTCCGTGGGTCCCCCTGCTGGTGGAAAAGATCCTCCCGGTTCTCCTTCTCCCGCACCACAGAAGACTGCTTCACTGCTCCTGTGGCCACTTCCTCTCCATCGGCGTGGACCAGCACAGTGCGGAAACTTTCGCCCGAGCCCCAGCTGCTCTGGCTCTTCCACACCAGGGTGGCGGGGGGCTGTGGGCCACCCCGGCACCAGCTGCCCACACCGTGACTGTCTGGCCGGCCCGCAGGACGTACTTGGGTGTGAACTTACAGGCGATCTCATCGCCCTCCAGGACCTGCCTCTTAATCCTCCAGTTCCCCAGGGACTGATCCTTGTCTGAGTCCTTCTTGAGCCTCAGGAACCTGCCCTCCAGGTCAATCTCCTCCGTGCTGACGCTGCAGGTGGCCGAGGCCTGCTGGGCCAGGAGGAAGCTGCTGCTGCTGCTGCCCGAGCCAATGCTGCCCGAGCCAATGCCACTTGAGCCGCTGCCTGGGGGCTCCTCCGCCTCCAGACGCAGCCGCTTGCTTCGGCTTGAACGCCCAGCTCTGGACATGCTGCTGCTGCTGCTCCAGGTGGCCCGTGAGATGGTGACCCGTGAGGAGGGGCTGGGAGCCAGCTTCAGCCTCTCCTCCTCGCCCTCTAGGAGCTTGCGGTAGGCGCTGATCTCCATGTCCAAGGTCAACTGGACGTCCAGCAACTCCTGGTACTCGGCCAGCTGTTGCTGCATCACATCACGCATCTCCATCATCTCCTGCTCCTTGGCGTCCAGCGTCTTCCGGAACTTCTCCCGCTCCTCAGTCCTGGCCCCTTCCAGCTCTCGGATGCGGTCCTCAGCAGCACTGGCCTGCTTCTGGAGGCTGGAGATCTGGTAGCTGGGGGACTCGATCCGCATGCGGGCCTCCTTCAGCTCCTCACGGGCAGCATACCAAAAGTTTTTATGAACACTTTTTAAGCTACAGTAATCAAGGCAGCTTTTTAGAATACAAAAATATTCACAGAAAATTAGAATTAATCCTGAAACATAGTCACATAGACATGGAAATTGTATTGGAAACAAACCTACTACCGATCAACTTTATATTACACCATGTGTGGAAGTTAAATATACAAATGCAAACGGATGAAATCTGACTACTATTATATATCATACAAAAAAGAGATCAATGCAGAAAATAAATAAATATTTTTGAAGCTTGTAGAGGAGACTCTCTTTTTTTTTTTAAATATTTATTTATTTTGAGTTCTCGGCGGACACAACACCTTTGCTTGTTTGTGGTGCTGAGGATCGAACCCGGGCCGCACGCATGCCAGGCGAGCGTGCTACCGCTTGAGCCACATCCCCAGCCAAACGGAGGAGACTCTCTTAATGTTTTTGTCATCTGCGTACCTCACTTTCTTAGAGTGTTCTATTTTCAAATCAAGAAGATGATTTCCATAAATTAGATTACATTAAAATTAAAAGTATTCACTAAAATAAACTCCTTTTTAAAATTGATTCTTAAGACATTTTACTTAAAACCATTTTTTGTATTAGGTACTTTACACAAAGTTTTTTCATGGTATATGTACTCTGATTCCACATAAAAAACAATCCATTAAACAGGGAATACAGGGAAGATGTTTCACAAATTTGTCATTTTATTTACTCTCTCTCTCTCTCTCTCTCTCTCTCTCTCTCTCTTTCTTCTTCTTCTTCTTTTTCTTCTTCTTCTTCTTCTTCTTCTTCTTCTTCTTCTTCTTCTTCTTCTTCTTCTTCTTCTTCGTGAACATACCTGAAGGAGTAATAAATAAAATTGTAATGTAACATATTGAGTGAAAACGTGGAATTAAAGTAAATTTTTCTTTCTTTCTTTCTTTTTTCTTTCTTTCTTTCTTTATTTATTTTTCTTTCTTTCTTTCTGTATTTCTTTCTTTCTTTTTTAGTAAATGCTCACTCTGAAAATAATATCATTGTTTTAATGGAGAGATTTTCAAATTGTTTTCTGAAAAGTAAATATTTTAATCTTTGTGGTAGGCATGGTGGGTAGATTTATCTCACATTATTTGATTCTACCATTGTAGAATTCAATAAACCATAGACAGTATGTAAATAAATCTAGTTATCAATTAATTTTTCTTGGGTCAGGTCTTTAGTGTTGTATTGACAAAGTCCACACTGAACCTCAGGTTGTCAAGGACAAATAAGTTTTCTTTTAGTATGTTTTCTGAATTTGCATTAAATACAATTATTTTGGTTTTGTGTGTAAAGATAAATTTTAATAAACACAGGTTCCACAAAAGTCCTACTACTAAGTCAAACAAAATATTTAATACTCTACACAGAAACTCTGAAACATTTTCAAAGAAATATTTAAAAGCCTAAATAAATATGGTCAGATCCTTGCTCATGAATTAGAAGAGTCAGTGTTGCAAAACTGTTCACTTTCAACAAAGTTACCTGTAGATTCATTTTAGTAGTAAACAAAAATCTCCAGAGTGTGTGTGTGAGTGTGTGTGTGTGTATGTGCTTGTGTCTGTGTGTGTGCTATGTGTTTATGTGTGTGTGTATCTAAATTAGTAAGACGTTTTAAAAATTTTAGCATTGGCATGTTGAATAAGGCAGAAATATTTTTGAGAACTGAATCATTAGATACCAAAAGTTTTTTTTTTCTTTTTTTTCCGATTTTAGAAAAATAGTTTTCAGTGGCTCTGGGTGAGGAACAGTGTGTAGATGCCGAGTGCTCGGTTACATCAGGCAGCAGCCCCTCGAGGTGGTCCGTGGGTCCCCCTGCTGGTGGAAAAGATCCTCCCGGTTCTCCTTCTCCCGCACCACAGAAGACTGCTTCACTGCTCCTGTGGCCACTTCCTCTCCATCGGCGTGGACCAGCACAGTGCGGAAACTTTCGCCCGAGCCCCAGCTGCTCTGGCTCTTCCACACCAGGGTGGCGGGGGGCTGTGGGCCACCCCGGCACCAGCTGCCCACACCGTGACTGTCTGGCCGGCCCGCAGGACGTACTTGGGTGTGAACTTACAGGCGATCTCATCGCCCTCCAGGACCTGCCTCTTAATCCTCCAGTTCCCCAGGGACTGATCCTTGTCTGAGTCCTTCTTGAGCCTCAGGAACCTGCCCTCCAGGTCAATCTCCTCCGTGCTGACGCTGCAGGTGGCCGAGGCCTGCTGGGCCAGGAGGAAGCTGCTGCTGCTGCTGCCCGAGCCAATGCTGCCCGAGCCAATGCCACTTGAGCCGCTGCCTGGGGGCTCCTCCGCCTCCAGACGCAGCCGCTTGCTTCGGCTTGAACGCCCAGCTCTGGACATGCTGCTGCTGCTGCTCCAGGTGGCCCGTGAGATGGTGACCCGTGAGGAGGGGCTGGGAGCCAGCTTCAGCCTCTCCTCCTCGCCCTCTAGGAGCTTGCGGTAGGCGCTGATCTCCATGTCCAAGGTCAACTGGACGTCCAGCAACTCCTGGTACTCGGCCAGCTGTTGCTGCATCACATCACGCATCTCCATCATCTCCTGCTCCTTGGCGTCCAGCGTCTTCCGGAACTTCTCCCGCTCCTCAGTCCTGGCCCCTTCCAGCTCTCGGATGCGGTCCTCAGCAGCACTGGCCTGCTTCTGGAGGCTGGAGATCTGGTAGCTGGGGGACTCGATCCGCATGCGGGCCTCCTTCAGCTCCTCACGGGCAGCATACCAAAAGTTTTTATGAACACTTTTTAAGCTACAGTAATCAAGGCAGCTTTTTAGAATACAAAAATATTCACAGAAAATTAGAATTAATCCTGAAACATAGTCACATAGACATGGAAATTGTATTGGAAACAAACCTACTACCGATCAACTTTATATTACACCATGTGTGGAAGTTAAATATACAAATGCAAACGGATGAAATCTGACTACTATTATATATCATACAAAAAAGAGATCAATGCAGAAAATAAATAAATATTTTTGAAGCTTGTAGAGGAGACTCTCTTTTTTTTTTTTAAATATTTATTTATTTTGAGTTCTCGGCGGACACAACACCTTTGCTTGTTTGTGGTGCTGAGGATCGAACCCGGGCCGCACGCATGCCAGGCGAGCGCGCTACCGCTTGAGCCACATCCCCAGCCAAGCGGAGGAGACTCTCTTAATGTTTTTGTCATCTGCGTACCTCACTTTCTTAGAGTGTTCTATTTTCAAATCAAGAAGATGATTTCCATAAATTAGATTACATTAAAATTAAAAGTATTCACTAAAATAAACTCCTTTTTAAAATTGATTCTTAAGACATTTTACTTAAAACCATTTTTTGTATTAGGTACTTTACACAAAGTTTTTTCATGGTATATGTACTCTGATTCCACATAAAAAACAATCCATTAAACAGGGAATACAGGGAAGATGTTTCACAAATTTGTCATTTTATTTACTCTCTCTCTCTCTCTCTCTCTCTCTCTCTCTCTCTCTTTCTTCTTCTTCTTCTTTTTCTTCTTCTTCTTCTTCTTCTTCTTCTTCTTCTTCTTCTTCTTCTTCTTCTTCTTCTTCTTCTTCTTCGTGAACATACCTGAAGGAGTAATAAATAAAATTGTAATGTAACATATTGAGTGAAAACGTGGAATTAAAGTAAATTTTTCTTTCTTTCTTTCTTTTTTCTTTCTTTCTTTCTTTATTTATTTTTCTTTCTTTCTTTCTGTATTTCTTTCTTTCTTTTTTAGTAAATGCTCACTCTGAAAATAATATCATTGTTTTAATGGAGAGATTTTCAAATTGTTTTCTGAAAAGTAAATATTTTAATCTTTGTGGTAGGCATGGTGGGTAGATTTATCTCACATTATTTGATTCTACTTTTGTAGCATTCAATAAACCATAGACAGTATGTAAATAAATCTAGTTATCAATTAATTTTTCTTGGGTCAGGTCTTTAGTGTTGTATTGACAAAGTCCACACTGAACCTCAGGTTGTCAAGGACAAATAAGTTTTCTTTTAGTATGTTTTCTGAATTTGCATTAAATACAATTATTTTGGTTTTGTGTGTAAAGATAAATTTTAATAAACACAGGTTCCACAAAAGTCCTACTACTAAGTCAAACAAAATATTTAATACTCTACACAGAAACTCTGAAACATTTTCAAAGAAATATTTAAAAGCCTAAATAAATATGGTCAGATCCTTGCTCATGAATTAGAAGAGTCAGTGTTGCAAAACTGTTCACTTTCAACAAAGTTACCTGTAGATTCATTTTAGTAGTAAACAAAAATCTCCAGAGTGTGTGTGTGAGTGTGTGTGTGTGTATGTGCTTGTGTCTGTGTGTGTGCTATGTGTTTATGTGTGTGTGTATCTAAATTAGTAAGACGTTTTAAAAATTTTAGCATTGGCATGTTGAATAAGGCAGAAATATTTTTGAGAACTGAATCATTAGATACCAAAAGTTTTTTTTTTCTTTTTTTTCCGATTTTAGAAAAATAGTTTTCAGTGGCTCTGGGTGAGGAACAGTGTGTAGATGCCGAGTGCTCGGTTACATCAGGCAGCAGCCCCTCGAGGTGGTCCGTGGGTCCCCCTGCTGGTGGAAAAGATCCTCCCGGTTCTCCTTCTCCCGCACCACAGAAGACTGCTTCACTGCTCCTGTGGCCACTTCCTCTCCATCGGCGAGGACCAGCACAGTGCGGAAACTTTCGCCCGAGCCCCAGCTGCTCTGGCTCTTCCACACCAGGGTGGCGGGGGGCTGTGGGCCACCCCGGCACCAGCTGCCCACACCGTGACTGTCTGGCCGGCCCGCAGGACGTACTTGGGTGTGAACTTACAGGCGATCTCATCGCCCTCCAGGACCTGCCTCTTAATCCTCCAGTTCCCCAGGGACTGATCCTTGTCTGAGTCCTTCTTGAGCCTCAGGAACCTGCCCTCCAGGTCAATCTCCTCCGTGCTGACGCTGCAGGTGGCCGAGGCCTGCTGGGCCAGGAGGAAGCTGCTGCTGCTGCTGCCCGAGCCAATGCTGCCCGAGCCAATGCCACTTGAGCCGCTGCCTGGGGGCTCCTCCGCCTCCAGACGCAGCCGCTTGCTTCGGCTTGAACGCCCAGCTCTGGACATGCTGCTGCTGCTGCTCCAGGTGGCCCGTGAGATGGTGACCCGTGAGGAGGGGCTGGGAGCCAGCTTCAGCCTCTCCTCCTCGCCCTCTAGGAGCTTGCGGTAGGCGCTGATCTCCATGTCCAAGGTCAACTGGACGTCCAGCAACTCCTGGTACTCGGCCAGCTGTTGCTGCATCACATCACGCATCTCCATCATCTCCTGCTCCTTGGCGTCCAGCGTCTTCCGGAACTTCTCCCGCTCCTCAGTCCTGGCCCCTTCCAGCTCTCGGATGCGGTCCTCAGCAGCACTGGCCTGCTTCTGGAGGCTGGAGATCTGGTAGCTGGGGGACTCGATCCGCATGCGGGCCTCCTTCAGCTCCTCACGGGCAGCATACCAAAAGTTTTTATGAACACTTTTTAAGCTACAGTAATCAAGGCAGCTTTTTAGAATACAAAAATATTCACAGAAAATTAGAATTAATCCTGAAACATAGTCACATAGACATGGAAATTGTATTGGAAACAAACCTACTACCGATCAACTTTATATTACACCATGTGTGGAAGTTAAATATACAAATGCAAACGGATGAAATCTGACTACTATTATATATCATACAAAAAAAGAGATCAATGCAGAAAATAAATAAATATTTTTGAAGCTTGTAGAGGAGACTCTCTTTTTTTTTTTAAATATTTATTTATTTTGAGTTCTCGGCGGACACAACACCTTTGCTTGTTTGTGGTGCTGAGGATCGAACCCGGGCCGCACGCATGCCAGGCGAGCGCGCTACCCCTTGAGCCACATCCCCAGCCAAGCAGAGGAGACTCTCTTAATGTTTTTGTCATCTGCGTACCTCACTTTCTTACAGTGTTCTATTTTCAAATCAAGAAGATGATTTCCATAAATTAGATTACATTAAAATTAAAAGTATTCATAAAATAAACTCCTTTTTAAAATTGATTCTTAAGACATTTTACTTAAAACCATTTTTTGTATTAGGTACTTTACACAAAGTTTTTTCATGGTATATGTACTCTGATTCCACATAAAAAACAATCCATTAAACAGGGAATACAGGGAAGATGTTTCACAAATTTGTCATTTTATTTACTCTCTCTCTCTCTCTCTCTCTCTCTCTCTCTCTCTCTTTCTTCTTCTTCTTCTTTTTCTTCTTCTTCTTCTTCTTCTTCTTCTTCTTCTTCTTCTTCTTCTTCTTCTTCTTCGTGAACATACCTGAAGGAGTAATAAATAAAATTGTAATGTAACATATTGAGTGAAAACGTGGAATTAAAGTAAATTTTTCTTTCTTTCTTTCTTTTTTCTTTCTTTCTTTCTTTATTTATTTTTCTTTCTTTCTTTCTGTATTTCTTTCTTTCTTTTTTAGTAAATGCTCACTCTGAAAATAATATCATTGTTTTAATGGAGAGATTTTCAAATTGTTTTCTGAAAAGTAAATATTTTAATCTTTGTGGTAGGCATGGTGGGTAGATTTATCTCACATTATTTGATTCTACCATTGTAGAATTCAATAAACCATAGACAGTATGTAAATAAATCTAGTTATCAATTAATTTTTCTTGGGTCAGGTCTTTAGTGTTGTATTGACAAAGTCCACACTGAACCTCAGGTTGTCAAGGACAAATAAGTTTTCTTTTAGTATGTTTTCTGAATTTGCATTAAATACAATTATTTTGGTTTTGTGTGTAAAGATAAATTTTAATAAACACAGGTTCCACAAAAGTCCTACTACTAAGTCAAACAAAATATTTAATACTCTACACAGAAACTCTGAAACATTTTCAAAGAAATATTTAAAAGCCTAAATAAATATGGTCAGATCCTTGCTCATGAATTAGAAGAGTCAGTGTTGCAAAACTGTTCACTTTCAACAAAGTTACCTGTAGATTCATTTTAGTAGTAAACAAAAATCTCCAGAGTGTGTGTGTGAGTGTGTGTGTGTGTATGTGCTTGTGTCTGTGTGTGTGCTATGTGTTTATGTGTGTGTGTATCTAAATTAGTAAGACGTTTTAAAAATTTTAGCATTGGCATGTTGAATAAGGCAGAAATATTTTTGAGAACTGAATCATTAGATACCAAAAGTTTTTTTTTTTTCTTTTTTTTCCGATTTTAGAAAAATAGTTTTCAGTGGCTCTGGGTGAGGAACAGTGTGTAGATGCCGAGTGCTCGGTTACATCAGGCAGCAGCCCCTCGAGGTGGTCCGTGGGTCCCCCTGCTGGTGGAAAAGATCCTCCCGGTTCTCCTTCTCCCGCACCACAGAAGACTGCTTCACTGCTCCTGTGGCCACTTCCTCTCCATCGGCGTGGACCAGCACAGTGCGGAAACTTTCGCCCGAGCCCCAGCTGCTCTGGCTCTTCCACACCAGGGTGGCGGGGGGCTGTGGGCCACCCCGGCACCAGCTGCCCACACCGTGACTGTCTGGCCGGCCCGCAGGACGTACTTGGGTGTGAACTTACAGGCGATCTCATCGCCCTCCAGGACCTGCCTCTTAATCCTCCAGTTCCCCAGGGACTGATCCTTGTCTGAGTCCTTCTTGAGCCTCAGGAACCTGCCCTCCAGGTCAATCTCCTCCGTGCTGACACTGCAGGTGGCCGAGGCCTGCTGGGCCAGGAGGAAGCTGCTGCTGCTGCTGCCCGAGCCAATGCTGCCCGAGCCAATGCCACTTGAGCCGCTGCCTGGGGGCTCCTCCGCCTCCAGACGCAGCCGCTTGCTTCGGCTTGAACGCCCAGCTCTGGACATGCTGCTGCTGCTGCTCCAGGTGGCCCGTGAGATGGTGACCCGTGAGGAGGGGCTGGGAGCCAGCTTCAGCCTCTCCTCCTCGCCCTCTAGGAGCTTGCGGTAGGCGCTGATCTCCATGTCCAAGGTCAACTGGACGTCCAGCAACTCCTGGTACTCGGCCAGCTGTTGCTGCATCACATCACGCATCTCCATCACCTCCTGCTCCTTGGCGTCCAGCGTCTTCCGGAACTTCTCCCGCTCCTCAGTCCTGGCCCCTTCCAGCTCTCGGATGCGGTCCTCAGCAGCACTGGCCTGCTTCTGGAGGCTGGAGATCTGGTAGCTGGGGGACTCGATCCGCATGCGGGCCTCCTTCAGCTCCTCACGGGCAGCATACCAAAAGTTTTTATGAACACTTTTTAAGCTACAGTAATCAAGGCAGCTTTTTAGAATACAAAAATATTCACAGAAAATTAGAATTAATCCTGAAACATAGTCACATAGACATGGAAATTGTATTGGAAACAAACCTACTACCGATCAACTTTATATTACACCATGTGTGGAAGTTAAATATACAAATGCAAACGGATGAAATCTGACTACTATTATATATCATACAAAAAAGAGATCAATGCAGAAAATAAATAAATATTTTTGAAGCTTGTAGAGGAGACTCTCTTTTTTTTTTTAAATATTTATTTATTTTGAGTTCTCGGCGGACACAACACCTTTGCTTGTTTGTGGTGCTGAGGATCGAACCCGGGCCTCACGCATGCCAGGCGAGCGCGCTACCGCTTGAGCCACATCCCCAGCCAAACGGAGGAGACTCTCTTAATGTTTTTGTCATCTGCGTACCTCACTTTCTTAGAGTGTTCTATTTTCAAATCAAGAAGATGATTTCCATAAATTAGATTACATTAAAATTAAAAGTATTCACTAAAATAAACTCCTTTTTAAAATTGATTCTTAAGACATTTTACTTAAAACCATTTTTTGTATTAGGTACTTTACACAAAGTTTTTTCATGGTATATGTACTCTGATTCCACATAAAAAACAATCCATTAAACAGGGAATACAGGGAAGATGTTTCACAAATTTGTCATTTTATTTACTCTCTCTCTCTCTCTCTCTCTCTCTCTCTCTCTCTCTTTCTTCTTCTTCTTCTTTTTCTTCTTCTTCTTCTTCTTCTTCTTCTTCTTCTTCTTCTTCTTCTTCTTCGTGAACATACCTGAAGGAGTAATAAATAAAATTGTAATGTAACATATTGAGTGAAAACGTGGAATTAAAGTAAATTTTTCTTTCTTTCTTTCTTTTTTCTTTCTTTCTTTCTTTCTTTATTTTTCTTTCTTTCTTTCTGTATTTCTTTCTTTCTTTTTTAGTAAATGCTCACTCTGAAAATAATATCATTGTTTTAATGGAGAGATTTTCAAATTGTTTTCTGAAAAGTAAATATTTTAATCTTTGTGGTAGGCATGGTGGGTAGATTTATCTCACATTATTTGATTCTACCATTGTAGCATTCAATAAACCATAGACAGTATGTAAATAAATCTAGTTATCAATTAATTTTTCTTGGGTCAGGTCTTTAGTGTTGTATTGACAAAGTCCACACTGAACCTCAGGTTGTCAAGGACAAATAAGTTTTCTTTTAGTATGTTTTCTGAATTTGCATTAAATACAATTATTTTGGTTTTGTGTGTAAAGATAAATTTTAATAAACACAGGTTCCACAAAAGTCCTACTACTAAGTCAAACAAAATATTTAATACTCTACACAGAAACTCTGAAACATTTTCAAAGAAATATTTAAAAGCCTAAATAAATATGGTCAGAGCCTTGCTCATGAATTAGAAGAGTCAGTGTTGCAAAACTGTTCACTTTCAACAAAGTTACCTGTAGATTCATTTTAGTAGTAAACAAAAATCTCCAGAGTGTGTGTGTGAGTGTGTGTGTGTGTATGTGCTTGTGTCTGTGTGTGTGCTATGTGTTTATGTGTGTGTGTATCTAAATTAGTAAGACGTTTTAAAAATTTTAGCATTGGCATGTTGAATAAGGCAGAAATATTTTTGAGAACTGAATCATTAGATACCAAAAGTTTTTTTTTTTTCTTTTTTTTCCGATTTTAGAAAAATAGTTTTCAGTGGCTCTGGGTGAGGAACAGTGTGTAGATGCCGAGTGCTCGGTTACATCAGGCAGCAGCCCCTCGAGGTGGTCCGTGGGTCCCCCTGCTGGTGGAAAAGATCCTCCCGGTTCTCCTTCTCCCGCACCACAGAAGACTGCTTCACTGCTCCTGTGGCCACTTCCTCTCCATCGGCGTGGACCAGCACAGTGCGGAAACTTTCGCCCGAGCCCCAGCTGCTCTGGCTCTTCCACACCAGGGTGGCGGGGGGCTGTGGGCCACCCCGGCACCAGCTGCCCACACCGTGACTGTCTGGCCGGCCCGCAGGACGTACTTGGGTGTGAACTTACAGGCGATCTCATCGCCCTCCAGGACCTGCCTCTTAATCCTCCAGTTCCCCAGGGACTGATCCTTGTCTGAGTCCTTCTTGAGCCTCAGGAACCTGCCCTCCAGGTCAATCTCCTCCGTGCTGACGCTGCAGGTGGCAGAGGCCTGCTGGGCCAGGAGGAAGCTGCTGCTGCTGCTGCCCGAGCCAATGCTGCCCGAGCCAATGCCACTTGAGCCGCTGCCTGGGGGCTCCTCCGCCTCCAGACGCAGCCGCTTGCTTCGGCTTGAACGCCCAGCTCTGGACATGCTGCTGCTGCTGCTCCAGGTGGCCCGTGAGATGGTGACCCGTGAGGAGGGGCTGGGAGCCAGCTTCAGCCTCTCCTCCTCGCCCTCTAGGAGCTTGCGGTAGGCGCTGATCTCCATGTCCAAGGTCAACTGGACGTCCAGCAACTCCTGGTACTCGGCCAGCTGTTGCTGCATCACATCACGCATCTCCATCATCTCCTGCTCCTTGGCGTCCAGCGTCTTCCGGAACTTCTCCCGCTCCTCAGTCCTGGCCCCTTCCAGCTCTCGGATGCGGTCCTCAGCAGCACTGGCCTGCTTCTGGAGGCTGGAGATCTGGTAGCTGGGGGACTCGATCCGCATGCGGGCCTCCTTCAGCTCCTCACGGGCAGCATACCAAAAGTTTTTATGAACACTTTTTAAGCTACAGTAATCAAGGCAGCTTTTTAGAATACAAAAATATTCACAGAAAATTAGAATTAATCCTGAAACATAGTCACATAGACATGGAAATTGTATTGGAAACAAACCTACTACCGATCAACTTTATATTACACCATGTGTGGAAGTTAAATATACAAATGCAAACGGATGAAATCTGACTACTATTATATATCATACAAAAAAGAGATCAATGCAGAAAATAAATAAATATTTTTGAAGCTTGTAGAGGAGACTCTCTTTTTTTTTTTAAATATTTATTTATTTTGAGTTCTCGGCGGACACAACACCTTTGCTTGTTTGTGGTGCTGAGGATCGAACCCGGGCCTCACGCATGCCAGGCGAGCGCGCTACCGCTTGAGCCACATCCCCAGCCAAACGGAGGAGACTCTCTTAATGTTTTTGTCATCTGCGTACCTCACTTTCTTAGAGTGTTCTATTTTCAAATCAAGAAGATGATTTCCATAAATTAGATTACATTAAAATTAAAAGTATTCACTAAAATAAACTCCTTTTTAAAATTGATTCTTAAGACATTTTACTTAAAACCATTTTTTGTATTAGGTACTTTACACAAAGTTTTTTCATGGTATATGTACTCTGATTCCACATAAAAAACAATCCATTAAACAGGGAATACAGGGAAGATGTTTCACAAATTTGTCATTTTATTTACTCTCTCTCTCTCTCTCTCTCTCTCTCTCTCTCTCTCTTTCTTCTTCTTCTTCTTTTTCTTCTTCTTCTTCTTCTTCTTCTTCTTCTTCTTCTTCTTCTTCTTCTTCGTGAACATACCTGAAGGAGTAATAAATAAAATTGTAATGTAACATATTGAGTGAAAACGTGGAATTAAAGTAAATTTTTCTTTCTTTCTTTCTTTTTTCTTTCTTTCTTTCTTTCTTTATTTTTCTTTCTTTCTTTCTGTATTTCTTTCTTTCTTTTTTAGTAAATGCTCACTCTGAAAATAATATCATTGTTTTAATGGAGAGATTTTCAAATTGTTTTCTGAAAAGTAAATATTTTAATCTTTGTGGTAGGCATGGTGGGTAGATTTATCTCACATTATTTGATTCTACCATTGTAGCATTCAATAAACCATAGACAGTATGTAAATAAATCTAGTTATCAATTAATTTTTCTTGGGTCAGGTCTTTAGTGTTGTATTGACAAAGTCCACACTGAACCTCAGGTTGTCAAGGACAAATAAGTTTTCTTTTAGTATGTTTTCTGAATTTGCATTAAATACAATTATTTTGGTTTTGTGTGTAAAGATAAATTTTAATAAACACAGGTTCCACAAAAGTCCTACTACTAAGTCAAACAAAATATTTAATACTCTACACAGAAACTCTGAAACATTTTCAAAGAAATATTTAAAAGCCTAAATAAATATGGTCAGAGCCTTGCTCATGAATTAGAAGAGTCAGTGTTGCAAAACTGTTCACTTTCAACAAAGTTACCTGTAGATTCATTTTAGTAGTAAACAAAAATCTCCAGAGTGTGTGTGTGAGTGTGTGTGTGTGTATGTGCTTGTGTCTGTGTGTGTGCTATGTGTTTATGTGTGTGTGTATCTAAATTAGTAAGACGTTTTAAAAATTTTAGCATTGGCATGTTGAATAAGGCAGAAATATTTTTGAGAACTGAATCATTAGATACCAAAAGTTTTTTTTTTCTTTTTTTTCCGATTTTAGAAAAATAGTTTTCAGTGGCTCTGGGTGAGGAACAGTGTGTAGATGCCGAGTGCTCGGTTACATCAGGCAGCAGCCCCTCGAGGTGGTCCGTGGGTCCCCCTGCTGGTGGAAAAGATCCTCCCGGTTCTCCTTCTCCCGCACCACAGAAGACTGCTTCACTGCTCCTGTGGCCACTTCCTCTCCATCGGCGTGGACCAGCACAGTGCGGAAACTTTCGCCCGAGCCCCAGCTGCTCTGGCTCTTCCACACCAGGGTGGCGGGGGGCTGTGGGCCACCCCGGCACCAGCTGCCCACACCGTGACTGTCTGGCCGGCCCGCAGGACGTACTTGGGTGTGAACTTACAGGCGATCTCATCGCCCTCCAGGACCTGCCTCTTAATCCTCCAGTTCCCCAGGGACTGATCCTTGTCTGAGTCCTTCTTGAGCCTCAGGAACCTGCCCTCCAGGTCAATCTCCTCCGTGCTGACGCTGCAGGTGGCCGAGGCCTGCTGGGCCAGGAGGAAGCTGCTGCTGCTGCTGCCCGAGCCAATGCTGCCCGAGCCAATGCCACTTGAGCCGCTGCCTGGGGGCTCCTCCGCCTCCAGACGCAGCCGCTTGCTTCGGCTTGAACGCCCAGCTCTGGACATGCTGCTGCTGCTGCTCCAGGTGGCCCGTGAGATGGTGACCCGTGAGGAGGGGCTGGGAGCCAGCTTCAGCCTCTCCTCCTCGCCCTCTAGGAGCTTGCGGTAGGCGCTGATCTCCATGTCCAAGGTCAACTGGACGTCCAGCAACTCCTGGTACTCGGCCAGCTGTTGCTGCATCACATCACGCATCTCCATCATCTCCTGCTCCTTGGCGTCCAGCGTCTTCCGGAACTTCTCCCGCTCCTCAGTCCTGGCCCCTTCCAGCTCTCGGATGCGGTCCTCAGCAGCACTGGCCTGCTTCTGGAGGCTGGAGATCTGGTAGCTGGGGGACTCGATCCGCATGCGGGCCTCCTTCAGCTCCTCACGGGCAGCATACCAAAAGTTTTTATGAACACTTTTTAAGCTACAGTAATCAAGGCAGCTTTTTAGAATACAAAAATATTCACAGAAAATTAGAATTAATCCTGAAACATAGTCACATAGACATGGAAATTGTATTGGAAACAAACCTACTACCGATCAACTTTATATTACACCATGTGTGGAAGTTAAATATACAAATGCAAACGGATGAAATCTGACTACTATTATATATCATACAAAAAAGAGATCAATGCAGAAAATAAATAAATATTTTTGAAGCTTGTAGAGGAGACTCTCTTTTTTTTTTTAAATATTTATTTATTTTGAGTTCTCGGCGGACACAACACCTTTGCTTGTTTGTGGTGCTGAGGATCGAACCCGGGCCGCACGCATGCCAGGCGAGCGCGCTACCGCTTGAGCCACATCCCCAGCCAAACGGAGGAGACTCTCTTAATGTTTTTGTCATCTGCGTACCTCACTTTCTTAGAGTGTTCTATTTTCAAATCAAGAAGATGATTTCCATCAATTAGATTACATTAAAATTAAAAGTATTCACTAAAATGAACTCCTTTTTAAAATTGATTCTTAAGACATTTTACTTAAAACCATTTTTTGTATTAGGTACTTTACACAAAGTTTTTTCATGGTATATGTACTCTGATTCCACATAAAAAACAATCCATTAAACAGGGAATACAGGGAAGATGTTTCACAAATTTGTCATTTTATTTACTCTCTCTCTCTCTCTCTCTCTCTCTCTCTCTCTTTCTTCTTCTTCTTCTTTTTCTTCTTCTTCTTCTTCTTCTTCTTCTTCTTCTTCTTCTTCTTCTTCTTCTTCTTCTTCTTCTTCGTAAACATACCTGAAGGAGTAATAAATAAAATTGTAATGTAACATATTGAGTGAAAACGTGGAATTAAAGTAAATTTTTCTTTCTTTCTTTCTTTTTTCTTTCTTTCTTTCTTTATTTATTTTTCTTTCTTTCTTTCTGTATTTCTTTCTTTCTTTTTTAGTAAATGCTCACTCTGAAAATAATATCATTGTTTTAATGGAGAGATTTTCAAATTGTTTTCTGAAAAGTAAATATTTTAATCTTTGTGGTAGGCATGGTGGGTAGATTTATCTCACATTATTTGATTCTACCATTGTAGCATTCAATAAACCATAGACAGTATGTAAATAAATCTAGTTATCAATTAATTTTTCTTGGGTCAGGTCTTTAGTGTTGTATTGACAAAGTCCACACTGAACCTCAGGTTGTCAAGGACAAATAAGTTTTCTTTTAGTATGTTTTCTGAATTTGCATTAAATACAATTATTTTGGTTTTGTGTGTAAAGATAAATTTTAATAAACACAGGTTCCACAAAAGTCCTACTACTAAGTCAAACCAAATATTTAATACTCTACACAGAAACTCTGAAACATTTTCAAAGAAATATTTAAAAGCCTAAATAAATATGGTCAGAGCCTTGCTCATGAATTAGAAGAGTCAGTGTTGCAAAACTGTTCACTTTCAACAAAGTTACCTGTAGATTCATTTTAGTAGTAAACAAAAATCTCCAGAGTGTGTGTGTGAGTGTGTGTGTGTGTATGTGCTTGTGTCTGTGTGTGTGCTATGTGTTTATGTGTGTGTGTATCTAAATTAGTAAGACGTTTTAAAAATTTTAGCATTGGCATGTTGAATAAGGCAGAAATATTTTTGAGAACTGAATCATTAGATACCAAAAGTTTTTTTTTTTTCTTTTTTTTCCGATTTTAGAAAAATAGTTTTCAGTGGCTCTGGGTGAGGAACAGTGTGTAGATGCCGAGTGCTCGGTTACATCAGGCAGCAGCCCCTCGAGGTGGTCCGTGGGTCCCCCTGCTGGTGGAAAAGATCCTCCCGGTTCTCCTTCTCCCGCACCACAGAAGACTGCTTCACTGCTCCTGTGGCCACTTCCTCTCCATCGGCGTGGACCAGCACAGTGCGGAAACTTTCGCCCGAGCCCCAGCTGCTCTGGCTCTTCCACACCAGGGTGGCGGGGGGCTGTGGGCCACCCCGGCACCAGCTGCCCACACCGTGACTGTCTGGCCGGCCCGCAGGACGTACTTGGGTGTGAACTTACAGGCGATCTCATCGCCCTCCAGGACCTGCCTCTTAATCCTCCAGTTCCCCAGGGACTGATCCTTGTCTGAGTCCTTCTTGAGCCTCAGGAACCTGCCCTCCAGGTCAATCTCCTCCGTGCTGACGCTGCAGGTGGCAGAGGCCTGCTGGGCCAGGAGGAAGCTGCTGCTGCTGCTGCCCGAGCCAATGCTGCCCGAGCCAATGCCACTTGAGCCGCTGCCTGGGGGCTCCTCCGCCTCCAGACGCAGCCGCTTGCTTCGGCTTGAACGCCCAGCTCTGGACATGCTGCTGCTGCTGCTCCAGGTGGCCCGTGAGATGGTGACCCGTGAGGAGGGGCTGGGAGCCAGCTTCAGCCTCTCCTCCTCGCCCTCTAGGAGCTTGCGGTAGGCGCTGATCTCCATGTCCAAGGTCAACTGGACGTCCAGCAACTCCTGGTACTCGGCCAGCTGTTGCTGCATCACATCACGCATCTCCATCATCTCCTGCTCCTTGGCGTCCAGCGTCTTCCGGAACTTCTCCCGCTCCTCAGTCCTGGCCCCTTCCAGCTCTCGGATGCGGTCCTCAGCAGCACTGGCCTGCTTCTGGAGGCTGGAGATCTGGTAGCTGGGGGACTCGATCCGCATGCGGGCCTCCTTCAGCTCCTCACGGGCAGCATACCAAAAGTTTTTATGAACACTTTTTAAGCTACAGTAATCAAGGCAGCTTTTTAGAATACAAAAATATTCACAGAAAATTAGAATTAATCCTGAAACATAGTCACATAGACATGGAAATTGTATTGGAAACAAACCTACTACCGATCAACTTTATATTACACCATGTGTGGAAGTTAAATATACAAATGCAAACGGATGAAATCTGACTACTATTATATATCATACAAAAAAGAGATCAATGCAGAAAATAAATAAATATTTTTGAAGCTTGTAGAGGAGACTCTCTTTTTTTTTTTAAATATTTATTTATTTTGAGTTCTCGGCGGACACAACACCTTTGCTTGTTTGTGGTGCTGAGGATCGAACCCGGGCCTCACGCATGCCAGGCGAGCGCGCTACCGCTTGAGCCACATCCCCAGCCAAACGGAGGAGACTCTCTTAATGTTTTTGTCATCTGCGTACCTCACTTTCTTAGAGTGTTCTATTTTCAAATCAAGAAGATGATTTCCATAAATTAGATTACATTAAAATTAAAAGTATTCACTAAAATAAACTCCTTTTTAAAATTGATTCTTAAGACATTTTACTTAAAACCATTTTTTGTATTAGGTACTTTACACAAAGTTTTTTCATGGTATATGTACTCTGATTCCACATAAAAAACAATCCATTAAACAGGGAATACAGGGAAGATGTTTCACAAATTTGTCATTTTATTTACTCTCTCTCTCTCTCTCTCTCTCTCTCTCTCTCTCTTTCTTCTTCTTCTTCTTTTTCTTCTTCTTCTTCTTCTTCTTCTTCTTCTTCTTCTTCTTCTTCTTCTTCGTGAACATACCTGAAGGAGTAATAAATAAAATTGTAATGTAACATATTGAGTGAAAACGTGGAATTAAAGTAAATTTTTCTTTCTTTCTTTCTTTTTTCTTTCTTTCTTTCTTTCTTTATTTTTCTTTCTTTCTTTCTGTATTTCTTTCTTTCTTTTTTAGTAAATGCTCACTCTGAAAATAATATCATTGTTTTAATGGAGAGATTTTCAAATTGTTTTCTGAAAAGTAAATATTTTAATCTTTGTGGTAGGCATGGTGGGTAGATTTATCTCACATTATTTGATTCTACCATTGTAGCATTCAATAAACCATAGACAGTATGTAAATAAATCTAGTTATCAATTAATTTTTCTTGGGTCAGGTCTTTAGTGTTGTATTGACAAAGTCCACACTGAACCTCAGGTTGTCAAGGACAAATAAGTTTTCTTTTAGTATGTTTTCTGAATTTGCATTAAATACAATTATTTTGGTTTTGTGTGTAAAGATAAATTTTAATAAACACAGGTTCCACAAAAGTCCTACTACTAAGTCAAACAAAATATTTAATACTCTACACAGAAACTCTGAAACATTTTCAAAGAAATATTTAAAAGCCTAAATAAATATGGTCAGAGCCTTGCTCATGAATTAGAAGAGTCAGTGTTGCAAAACTGTTCACTTTCAACAAAGTTACCTGTAGATTCATTTTAGTAGTAAACAAAAATCTCCAGAGTGTGTGTGTGAGTGTGTGTGTGTGTATGTGCTTGTGTCTGTGTGTGTGCTATGTGTTTATGTGTGTGTGTATCTAAATTAGTAAGACGTTTTAAAAATTTTAGCATTGGCATGTTGAATAAGGCAGAAATATTTTTGAGAACTGAATCATTAGATACCAAAAGTTTTTTTTTTCTTTTTTTTCCGATTTTAGAAAAATAGTTTTCAGTGGCTCTGGGTGAGGAACAGTGTGTAGATGCCGAGTGCTCGGTTACATCAGGCAGCAGCCCCTCGAGGTGGTCCGTGGGTCCCCCTGCTGGTGGAAAAGATCCTCCCGGTTCTCCTTCTCCCGCACCACAGAAGACTGCTTCACTGCTCCTGTGGCCACTTCCTCTCCATCGGCGTGGACCAGCACAGTGCGGAAACTTTCGCCCGAGCCCCAGCTGCTCTGGCTCTTCCACACCAGGGTGGCGGGGGGCTGTGGGCCACCCCGGCACCAGCTGCCCACACCGTGACTGTCTGGCCGGCCCGCAGGACGTACTTGGGTGTGAACTTACAGGCGATCTCATCGCCCTCCAGGACCTGCCTCTTAATCCTCCAGTTCCCCAGGGACTGATCCTTGTCTGAGTCCTTCTTGAGCCTCAGGAACCTGCCCTCCAGGTCAATCTCCTCCGTGCTGACGCTGCAGGTGGCCGAGGCCTGCTGGGCCAGGAGGAAGCTGCTGCTGCTGCTGCCCGAGCCAATGCTGCCCGAGCCAATGCCACTTGAGCCGCTGCCTGGGGGCTCCTCCGCCTCCAGACGCAGCCGCTTGCTTCGGCTTGAACGCCCAGCTCTGGACATGCTGCTGCTGCTGCTCCAGGTGGCCCGTGAGATGGTGACCCGTGAGGAGGGGCTGGGAGCCAGCTTCAGCCTCTCCTCCTCGCCCTCTAGGAGCTTGCGGTAGGCGCTGATCTCCATGTCCAAGGTCAACTGGACGTCCAGCAACTCCTGGTACTCGGCCAGCTGTTGCTGCATCACATCACGCATCTCCATCATCTCCTGCTCCTTGGCGTCCAGCGTCTTCCGGAACTTCTCCCGCTCCTCAGTCCTGGCCCCTTCCAGCTCTCGGATGCGGTCCTCAGCAGCACTGGCCTGCTTCTGGAGGCTGGAGATCTGGTAGCTGGGGGACTCGATCCGCATGCGGGCCTCCTTCAGCTCCTCACGGGCAGCATACCAAAAGTTTTTATGAACACTTTTTAAGCTACAGTAATCAAGGCAGCTTTTTAGAATACAAAAATATTCACAGAAAATTAGAATTAATCCTGAAACATAGTCACATAGACATGGAAATTGTATTGGAAACAAACCTACTACCGATCAACTTTATATTACACCATGTGTGGAAGTTAAATATACAAATGCAAACGGATGAAATCTGACTACTATTATATATCATACAAAAAAGAGATCAATGCAGAAAATAAATAAATATTTTTGAAGCTTGTAGAGGAGACTCTCTTTTTTTTTAAAATATTTATTTATTTTGAGTTCTCGGCGGACACAACACCTTTGCTTGTTTGTGGTGCTGAGGATCGAACCCGGGCCGCACGCATGCCAGGCGAGCGCGCTACCGCTTGAGCCACATCCCCAGCCAAACGGAGGAGACTCTCTTAATGTTTTTGTCATCTGCGTACCTCACTTTCTTAGAGTGTTCTATTTTCAAATCAAGAAGATGATTTCCATAAATTAGATTACATTAAAATTAAAAGTATTCACTAAAATAAACTCCTTTTAAATTGATTCTTAAGACATTTTACTTAAAACCATTTTTTGTATTAGGTACTTTACACAAAGTTTTTCATGGTATATGTACTCTGATTCCACATAAAAAACAATCCATTAAACAGGAATACAGGGAAGATGTTTCACAAATTTGTCATTTTATTTACTCTCTCTCTCTCTCTCTCTCTCTCTCTCTCTCTCTCTCTCTCTCTTTCTTCTTCTTCTTCTTTTTCTTCTTCTTCTTCTTCTTCTTCTTCTTCTTCTTCTTCTTCTTCTTCTTCTTCTTCGTGAACATACCTGAAGGAGTAATAAATAAAATTGTAATGTAACATATTGAGTGAAAACGTGGAATTAAAGTAAATTTTTCTTTCTTTCTTTCTTTTTTCTTTCTTTCTTTCTTTATTTATTTTTCTTTCTTTCTTTCTGTATTTCTTTCTTTCTTTTTTAGTAAATGCTCACTCTGAAAATAATATCATTGTTTTAATGGAGAGATTTTCAAATTGTTTTCTGAAAAGTAAATATTTTAATCTTTGTGGTAGGCATGGTGGGTAGATTTATCTCACATTATTTGATTCTACCATTGTAGCATTCAATAAACCATAGACAGTATGTAAATAAATCTAGTTATCAATTAATTTTTCTTGGGTCAGGTCTTTAGTGTTGTATTGACAAAGTCCACACTGAACCTCAGGTTGTCAAGGACAAATAAGTTTTCTTTTAGTATGTTTTCTGAATTTGCATTAAATACAATTATTTTGGTTTTGTGTGTAAAGATAAATTTTAATAAACACAGGTTCCACAAAAGTCCTACTACTAAGTCAAACAAAATATTTAATACTCTACACAGAAACTCTGAAACATTTTCAAAGAAATATTTAAAAGCCTAAATAAATATGGTCAGAGCCTTGCTCATGAATTAGAAGAGTCAGTGTTGCAAAACTGTTCACTTTCAACAAAGTTACCTGTAGATTCATTTTAGTAGTAAACAAAAATCTCCAGAGTGTGTGTGTGAGTGTGTGTGTGTGTATGTGCTTGTGTCTGTGTGTGTGCTATGTGTTTATGTGTGTGTGTATCTAAATTAGTAAGACGTTTTAAAAATTTTAGCATTGGCATGTTGAATAAGGCAGAAATATTTTTGAGAACTGAATCATTAGATACCAAAAGTTTTTTTTTTTCTTTTTTTTCCGATTTTAGAAAAATAGTTTTCAGTGGCTCTGGGTGAGGAACAGTGTGTAGATGCCGAGTGCTCGGTTACATCAGGCAGCAGCCCCTCGAGGTGGTCCGTGGGTCCCCTGCTGGTGGAAAAGATCCTCCCGGTTCTCCTTCTCCCGCACCACAGAAGACTGCTTCACTGCTCCTGTGGCCACTTCCTCTCCATCGGCGTGGACCAGCACAGTGCGGAAACTTTCGCCCGAGCCCCAGCTGCTCTGGCTCTTCCACACCAGGGTGGCGGGGGGCTGTGGGCCACCCCGGCACCAGCTGCCCACACCGTGACTGTCTGGCCGGCCCGCAGGACGTACTTGGGTGTGAACTTACAGGCGATCTCATCGCCCTCCAGGACCTGCCTCTTAATCCTCCAGTTCCCCAGGGACTGATCCTTGTCTGAGTCCTTCTTGAGCCTCAGGAACCTGCCCTCCAGGTCAATCTCCTCCGTGCTGACGCTGCAGGTGGCCGAGGCCTGCTGGGCCAGGAGGAAGCTGCTGCTGCTGCTGCCCGAGCCAATGCTGCCCGAGCCAATGCCACTTGAGCCGCTGCCTGGGGGCTCCTCCGCCTCCAGACGCAGCCGCTTGCTTCGGCTTGAACGCCCAGCTCTGGACATGCTGCTGCTGCTGCTCCAGGTGGCCCGTGAGATGGTGACCCGTGAGGAGGGGCTGGGAGCCAGCTTCAGCCTCTCCTCCTCGCCCTCTAGGAGCTTGCGGTAGGCGCTGATCTCCATGTCCAAGGTCAACTGGACGTCCAGCAACTCCTGGTACTCGGCCAGCTGTTGCTGCATCACATCACGCATCTCCATCATCTCCTGCTCCTTGGCGTCCAGCGTCTTCCGGAACTTCTCCCGCTCCTCAGTCCTGGCCCCTTCCAGCTCTCGGATGCGGTCCTCAGCAGCACTGGCCTGCTTCTGGAGGCTGGAGATCTGGTAGCTGGGGGACTCGATCCGCATGCGGGCCTCCTTCAGCTCCTCACGGGCAGCATACCAAAAGTTTTTATGAACACTTTTTAAGCTACAGTAATCAAGGCAGCTTTTTAGAATACAAAAATATTCACAGAAAATTAGAATTAATCCTGAAACATAGTCACATAGACATGGAAATTGTATTGGAAACAAACCTACTACCGATCAACTTTATATTACACCATGTGTGGAAGTTAAATATACAAATGCAAACGGATGAAATCTGACTACTATTATATATCATACAAAAAAGAGATCAATGCAGAAAATAAATAAATATTTTTGAAGCTTGTAGAGGAGACTCTCTTTTTTTTTTTAAAATATTTATTTATTTTGAGTTCTCGGCGGACACAACACCTTTGCTTGTTTGTGGTGCTGAGGATCGAACCCGGGCCGCACGCATGCCAGGCGAGCGCGCTACCGCTTGAGCCACATCCCCAGCCAAGCGGAGGAGACTCTCTTAATGTTTTTGTCATCTGCGTACCTCACTTTCTTAGAGTGTTCTATTTTCAAATCAAGAAGATGATTTCCATAAATTAGATTACATTAAAATTAAAAGTATTCACTAAAATAAACTCCTTTTTAAAATTGATTCTTAAGACATTTTACTTAAAACCATTTTTTGTATTAGGTACTTTACACAAAGTTTTTTCATGGTATATGTACTCTGATTCCACATAAAAAACAATCCATTAAACAGGGAATACAGGGAAGATGTTTCACAAATTTGTCATTTTATTTACTCTCTCTCTCTCTCTCTCTCTCTCTCTCTCTCTCTCTCTCTCTCTCTTTCTTCTTCTTCTTCTTTTTTCTTCTTCTTCTTCTTCTTCTTCTTCTTCTTCTTCTTCTTCTTCTTCTTCTTCTTCTTCGTGAACATACCTGAAGGAGTAATAAATAAAATTGTAATGTAACATATTGAGTGAAAACGTGGAATTAAAGTAAATTTTTCTTTCTTTCTTTCTTTTTTCTTTCTTTCTTTCTTTATTTATTTTTCTTTCTTTCTTTCTGTATTTCTTTCTTTCTTTTTTAGTAAATGCTCACTCTGAAAATAATATCATTGTTTTAATGGAGAGATTTTCAAATTGTTTTCTGAAAAGTAAATATTTTAATCTTTGTGGTAGGCATGGTGGGTAGATTTATCTCACATTATTTGATTCTACCATTGTAGCATTCAATAAACCATAGACAGTATGTAAATAAATCTAGTTATCAATTAATTTTTCTTGGGTCAGGTCTTTAGTGTTGTATTGACAAAGTCCACACTGAACCTCAGGTTGTCAAGGACAAATAAGTTTTCTTTTAGTATGTTTTCTGAATTTGCATTAAATACAATTATTTTGGTTTTGTGTGTAAAGATAAATTTTAATAAACACAGGTTCCACAAAAGTCCTACTACTAAGTCAAACAAAATATTTAATACTCTACACAGAAACTCTGAAACATTTTCAAAGAAATATTTAAAAGCCTAAATAAATATGGTCAGAGCCTTGCTCATGAATTAGAAGAGTCAGTGTTGCAAAACTGTTCACTTTCAACAAAGTTACCTGTAGATTCATTTTAGTAGTAAACAAAAATCTCCAGAGTGTGTGTGTGAGTGTGTGTGTGTGTATGTGCTTGTGTCTGTGTGTGTGCTATGTGTTTATGTGTGTGTGTATCTAAATTAGTAAGACGTTTTAAAAATTTTAGCATTGGCATGTTGAATAAGGCAGAAATATTTTTGAGAACTGAATCATTAGATACCAAAAGTTTTTTTTTTCTTTTTTTTCCGATTTTAGAAAAATAGTTTTCAGTGGCTCTGGGTGAGGAACAGTGTGTAGATGCCGAGTGCTCGGTTACATCAGGCAGCAGCCCCTCGAGGTGGTCCGTGGGTCCCCCTGCTGGTGGAAAAGATCCTCCCGGTTCTCCTTCTCCCGCACCACAGAAGACTGCTTCACTGCTCCTGTGGCCACTTCCTCTCCATCGGCGTGGACCAGCACAGTGCGGAAACTTTCGCCCGAGCCCCAGCTGCTCTGGCTCTTCCACACCAGGGTGGCGGGGGGCTGTGGGCCACCCCGGCACCAGCTGCCCACACCGTGACTGTCTGGCCGGCCCGCAGGACGTACTTGGGTGTGAACTTACAGGCGATCTCATCGCCCTCCAGGACCTGCCTCTTAATCCTCCAGTTCCCCAGGGACTGATCCTTGTCTGAGTCCTTCTTGAGCCTCAGGAACCTGCCCTCCAGGTCAATCTCCTCCGTGCTGACGCTGCAGGTGGCCGAGGCCTGCTGGGCCAGGAGGAAGCTGCTGCTGCTGCTGCCCGAGCCAATGCTGCCCGAGCCAATGCCACTTGAGCCGCTGCCTGGGGGCTCCTCCGCCTCCAGACGCAGCCGCTTGCTTCGGCTTGAACGCCCAGCTCTGGACATGCTGCTGCTGCTGCTCCAGGTGGCCCGTGAGATGGTGACCCGTGAGGAGGGGCTGGGAGCCAGCTTCAGCCTCTCCTCCTCGCCCTCTAGGAGCTTGCGGTAGGCGCTGATCTCCATGTCCAAGGTCAACTGGACGTCCAGCAACTCCTGGTACTCGGCCAGCTGTTGCTGCATCACATCACGCATCTCCATCATCTCCTGCTCCTTGGCGTCCAGCGTCTTCCGGAACTTCTCCCGCTCCTCAGTCCTGGCCCCTTCCAGCTCTCGGATGCGGTCCTCAGCAGCACTGGCCTGCTTCTGGAGGCTGGAGATCTGGTAGCTGGGGGACTCGATCCGCATGCGGGCCTCCTTCAGCTCCTCACGGGCAGCATACCAAAAGTTTTTATGAACACTTTTTAAGCTACAGTAATCAAGGCAGCTTTTTAGAATACAAAAATATTCACAGAAAATTAGAATTAATCCTGAAACATAGTCACATAGACATGGAAATTGTATTGGAAACAAACCTACTACCGATCAACTTTATATTACACCATGTGTGGAAGTTAAATATACAAATGCAAACGGATGAAATCTGACTACTATTATATATCATACAAAAAAGAGATCAATGCAGAAAATAAATAAATATTTTTGAAGCTTGTAGAGGAGACTCTCTTTTTTTTTTTAAATATTTATTTATTTTGAGTTCTCGGCGGACACAACACCTTTGCTTGTTTGTGGTGCTGAGGATCGAACCCGGGCCGCACGCATGCCAGGCGAGCGCGCTACCGCTTGAGCCACATCCCCAGCCAAACGGAGGAGACTCTCTTAATGTTTTTGTCATCTGCGTACCTCACTTTCTTAGAGTGTTCTATTTTCAAATCAAGAAGATGATTTCCATAAATTAGATTACATTAAAATTAAAAGTATTCACTAAAATAAACTCCTTTTTAAAATTGATTCTTAAGACATTTTACTTAAAACCATTTTTTGTATTAGGTACTTTACACAAAGTTTTTTCATGGTATATGTACTCTGATTCCACATAAAAAACAATCCATTAAACAGGGAATACAGGGAAGATGTTTCACAAATTTGTCATTTTATTTACTCTCTCTCTCTCTCTCTCTCTCTCTCTCTCTCTCTCTCTCTCTCTTTCTTCTTCTTCTTCTTTTTCTTCTTCTTCTTCTTCTTCTTCTTCTTCTTCTTCTTCTTCTTCTTCTTCTTCTTCTTCTTCTTCGTGAACATACCTGAAGGAGTAATAAATAAAATTGTAATGTAACATATTGAGTGAAAACGTGGAATTAAAGTAAATTTTTCTTTCTTTCTTTCTTTTTTCTTTCTTTCTTTCTTTATTTATTTTTCTTTCTTTCTTTCTGTATTTCTTTCTTTCTTTTTTAGTAAATGCTCACTCTGAAAATAATATCATTGTTTTAATGGAGAGATTTTCAAATTGTTTTCTGAAAAGTAAATATTTTAATCTTTGTGGTAGGCATGGTGGGTAGATTTATCTCACATTATTTGATTCTACCATTGTAGCATTCAATAAACCATAGACAGTATGTAAATAAATCTAGTTATCAATTAATTTTTCTTGGGTCAGGTCTTTAGTGTTGTATTGACAAAGTCCACACTGAACCTCAGGTTGTCAAGGACAAATAAGTTTTCTTTTAGTATGTTTTCTGAATTTGCATTAAATACAATTATTTTGGTTTTGTGTGTAAAGATAAATTTTAATAAACACAGGTTCCACAAAAGTCCTACTACTAAGTCAAACAAAATATTTAATACTCTACACAGAAACTCTGAAACATTTTCAAAGAAATATTTAAAAGCCTAAATAAATATGGTCAGAGCCTTGCTCATGAATTAGAAGAGTCAGTGTTGCAAAACTGTTCACTTTCAACAAAGTTACCTGTAGATTCATTTTAGTAGTAAACAAAAATCTCCAGAGTGTGTGTGTGAGTGTGTGTGTGTGTATGTGCTTGTGTCTGTGTGTGTGCTATGTGTTTATGTGTGTGTGTATCTAAATTAGTAAGACGTTTTAAAAATTTTAGCATTGGCATGTTGAATAAGGCAGAAATATTTTTGAGAACTGAATCATTAGATACCAAAAGTTTTTTTTTTTTCTTTTTTTTCCGATTTTAGAAAAATAGTTTTCAGTGGCTCTGGGTGAGGAACAGTGTGTAGATGCCGAGTGCTCGGTTACATCAGGCAGCAGCCCCTCGAGGTGGTCCGTGGGTCCCCCTGCTGGTGGAAAAGATCCTCCCGGTTCTCCTTCTCCCGCACCACAGAAGACTGCTTCACTGCTCCTGTGGCCACTTCCTCTCCATCGGCGTGGACCAGCACAGTGCGGAAACTTTCGCCCGAGCCCCAGCTGCTCTGGCTCTTCCACACCAGGGTGGCGGGGGGCTGTGGGCCACCCCGGCACCAGCTGCCCACACCGTGACTGTCTGGCCGGCCCGCAGGACGTACTTGGGTGTGAACTTACAGGCGATCTCATCGCCCTCCAGGACCTGCCTCTTAATCCTCCAGTTCCCCAGGGACTGATCCTTGTCTGAGTCCTTCTTGAGCCTCAGGAACCTGCCCTCCAGGTCAATCTCCTCCGTGCTGACGCTGCAGGTGGCAGAGGCCTGCTGGGCCAGGAGGAAGCTGCTGCTGCTGCTGCCCGAGCCAATGCTGCCCGAGCCAATGCCACTTGAGCCGCTGCCTGGGGGCTCCTCCGCCTCCAGACGCAGCCGCTTGCTTCGGCTTGAACGCCCAGCTCTGGACATGCTGCTGCTGCTGCTCCAGGTGGCCCGTGAGATGGTGACCCGTGAGGAGGGGCTGGGAGCCAGCTTCAGCCTCTCCTCCTCGCCCTCTAGGAGCTTGCGGTAGGCGCTGATCTCCATGTCCAAGGTCAACTGGACGTCCAGCAACTCCTGGTACTCGGCCAGCTGTTGCTGCATCACATCACGCATCTCCATCATCTCCTGCTCCTTGGCGTCCAGCGTCTTCCGGAACTTCTCCCGCTCCTCAGTCCTGGCCCCTTCCAGCTCTCGGATGCGGTCCTCAGCAGCACTGGCCTGCTTCTGGAGGCTGGAGATCTGGTAGCTGGGGGACTCGATCCGCATGCGGGCCTCCTTCAGCTCCTCACGGGCAGCATACCAAAAGTTTTTATGAACACTTTTTAAGCTACAGTAATCAAGGCAGCTTTTTAGAATACAAAAATATTCACAGAAAATTAGAATTAATCCTGAAACATAGTCACATAGACATGGAAATTGTATTGGAAACAAACCTACTACCGATCAACTTTATATTACACCATGTGTGGAAGTTAAATATACAAATGCAAACGGATGAAATCTGACTACTATTATATATCATACAAAAAAGAGATCAATGCAGAAAATAAATAAATATTTTTGAAGCTTGTAGAGGAGACTCTCTTTTTTTTTTTAAATATTTATTTATTTTGAGTTCTCGGCGGACACAACACCTTTGCTTGTTTGTGGTGCTGAGGATCGAACCCGGGCCGCACGCATGCCAGGCGAGCGCGCTACCCCTTGAGCCACATCCCCAGCAAAGCGGAGGAGACTCTCTTAATGTTTTTGTCATCTGCGTACCTCACTTTCTTAGAGTGTTCTATTTTCAAATCAAGAAGATGATTTCCATAAATTAGATTACATTAAAATTAAAAGTATTCACTAAAATAAACTCCTTTTTAAAATTGATTCTTAAGACATTTTACTTAAAACCATTTTTTGTATTAGGTACTTTACACAAAGTTTTTTCATGGTATATGTACTCTGATTCCACATAAAAAACAATCCATTAAACAGGGAATACAGGGAAGATGTTTCACAAATTTGTCATTTTATTTACTCTCTCTCTCTCTCTCTCTCTTCTCTCTCTCTCTCTCTCTCTCTCTCTCTTTCTTCTTCTTCTTCTTTTTCTTCTTCTTCTTCTTCTTCTTCTTCTTCTTCTTCTTCTTCTTCTTCTTCTTCTTCTTCGTGAACATACCTGAAGGAGTAATAAATAAAATTGTAATGTAACATATTGAGTGAAAACGTGGAATTAAAGTAAATTTTTCTTTCTTTCTTTCTTTTTTCTTTCTTTCTTTCTTTATTTATTTTTCTTTCTTTCTTTCTGTATTTCTTTCTTTCTTTTTTAGTAAATGCTCACTCTGAAAATAATATCATTGTTTTAATGGAGAGATTTTCAAATTGTTTTCTGAAAAGTAAATATTTTAATCTTTGTGGTAGGCATGGTGGGTAGATTTATCTCACATTATTTCATTCTACCATTGTAGCATTCAATAAACCATAGACAGTATGTAAATAAATCTAGTTATCAATTAATTTTTCTTGGGTCAGGTCTTTAGTGTTGTATTGACAAAGTCCACACTGAACCTCAGGTTGTCAAGGACAAATAAGTTTTCTTTTAGTATGTTTTCTGAATTTGCATTAAATACAATTATTTTGGTTTTGTGTGTAAAGATAAATTTTAATAAACACAGGTTCCACAAAAGTCCTACTACTAAGTCAAACAAAATATTTAATACTCTACACAGAAACTCTGAAACATTTTCAAAGAAATATTTAAAAGCCTAAATAAATATGGTCAGATCCTTGCTCATGAATTAGAAGAGTCAGTGTTGCAAAACTGTTCACTTTCAACAAAGTTACCTGTAGATTCATTTTAGTAGTAAACAAAAATCTCCAGAGTGTGTGTGTGAGTGTGTGTGTGTGTATGTGCTTGTGTCTGTGTGTGTGCTATGTGTTTATGTGTGTGTGTATCTAAATTAGTAAGACGTTTTAAAAATTTTAGCATTGGCATGTTGAATAAGGCAGAAATATTTTTGAGAACTGAATCATTAGATACCAAAAGTTTTTTTTTTCTTTTTTTTCCGATTTTAGAAAAATAGTTTTCAGTGGCTCTGGGTGAGGAACAGTGTGTAGATGCCGAGTGCTCGGTTACATCAGGCAGCAGCCCCTCGAGGTGGTCCGTGGGTCCCCCTGCTGGTGGAAAAGATCCTCCCGGTTCTCCTTCTCCCGCACCACAGAAGACTGCTTCACTGCTCCTGTGGCCACTTCCTCTCCATCGGCGTGGACCAGCACAGTGCGGAAACTTTCGCCCGAGCCCCAGCTGCTCTGGCTCTTCCACACCAGGGTGGCGGGGGGCTGTGGGCCACCCCGGCACCAGCTGCCCACACCGTGACTGTCTGGCCGGCCCGCAGGACGTACTTGGGTGTGAACTTACAGGCGATCTCATCGCCCTCCAGGACCTGCCTCTTAATCCTCCAGTTCCCCAGGGACTGATCCTTGTCTGAGTCCTTCTTGAGCCTCAGGAACCTGCCCTCCAGGTCAATCTCCTCCGTGCTGACGCTGCAGGTGGCCGAGGCCTGCTGGGCCAGGAGGAAGCTGCTGCTGCTGCTGCCCGAGCCAATGCTGCCCGAGCCAATGCCACTTGAGCCGCTGCCTGGGGGCTCCTCCGCCTCCAGACGCAGCCGCTTGCTTCGGCTTGAACGCCCAGCTCTGGACATGCTGCTGCTGCTGCTCCAGGTGGCCCGTGAGATGGTGACCCGTGAGGAGGGGCTGGGAGCCAGCTTCAGCCTCTCCTCCTCGCCCTCTAGGAGCTTGCGGTAGGCGCTGATCTCCATGTCCAAGGTCAACTGGACGTCCAGCAACTCCTGGTACTCGGCCAGCTGTTGCTGCATCACATCACGCATCTCCATCATCTCCTGCTCCTTGGCGTCCAGCGTCTTCCGGAACTTCTCCCGCTCCTCAGTCCTGGCCCCTTCCAGCTCTCGGATGCGGTCCTCAGCAGCACTGGCCTGCTTCTGGAGGCTGGAGATCTGGTAGCTGGGGGACTCGATCCGCATGCGGGCCTCCTTCAGCTCCTCACGGGCAGCATACCAAAAGTTTTTATGAACACTTTTTAAGCTACAGTAATCAAGGCAGCTTTTTAGAATACAAAAATATTCACAGAAAATTAGAATTAATCCTGAAACATAGTCACATAGACATGGAAATTGTATTGGAAACAAACCTACTACCGATCAACTTTATATTACACCATGTGTGGAAGTTAAATATACAAATGCAAACGGATGAAATCTGACTACTATTATATATCATACAAAAAAGAGATCAATGCAGAAAATAAATAAATATTTTTGAAGCTTGTAGAGGAGACTCTCTTTTTTTTTTTTAAATATTTATTTATTTTGAGTTCTCGGCGGACACAACACCTTTGCTTGTTTGTGGTGCTGAGGATCGAACCCGGGCCGCACGCATGCCAGGCGAGCGCGCTACCGCTTGAGCCACATCCCCAGCCAAACGGAGGAGACTCTCTTAATGTTTTTGTCATCTGCGTACCTCACTTTCTTAGAGTGTTCTATTTTCAAATCAAGAAGATGATTTCCATAAATTAGATTACATTAAAATTAAAAGTATTCACTAAAATAAACTCCTTTTTAAAATTGATTCTTAAGACATTTTACTTAAAACCATTTTTTGTATTAGGTACTTTACACAAAGTTTTTTCATGGTATATGTACTCTGATTCCACATAAAAAACAATCCATTAAACAGGGAATACAGGGAAGATGTTTCACAAATTTGTCATTTTATTTACTCTCTCTCTCTCTCTCTCTCTCTCTCTCTCTCTCTCTCTCTCTCTTTCTTCTTCTTCTTCTTTTTCTTCTTCTTCTTCTTCTTCTTCTTCTTCTTCTTCTTCTTCTTCTTTCTTCTTCTTCTTCTTCTTCTTCTTCGTGAACATACCTGAAGGAGTAATAAATAAAATTGTAATGTAACATATTGAGTGAAAACGTGGAATTAAAGTAAATTTTTCTTTCTTTCTTTCTTTTTTCTTTCTTTCTTTCTTTATTTATTTTTCTTTCTTTCTTTCTGTATTTCTTTCTTTCTTTTTTAGTAAATGCTCACTCTGAAAATAATATCATTGTTTTAATGGAGAGATTTTCAAATTGTTTTCTGAAAAGTAAATATTTTAATCTTTGTGGTAGGCATGGTGGGTAGATTTATCTCACATTATTTGATTCTACTTTTGTAGAATTCAATAAACCATAGACAGTATGTAAATAAATCTAGTTATCAATTAATTTTTCTTGGGTCAGGTCTTTAGTGTTGTATTGACAAAGTCCACACTGAACCTCAGGTTGTCAAGGACAAATAAGTTTTCTTTTAGTATGTTTTCTGAATTTGCATTAAATACAATTATTTTGGTTTTGTGTGTAAAGATAAATTTTAATAAACACAGGTTCCACAAAAGTCCTACTACTAAGTCAAACAAAATATTTAATACTCTACACAGAAACTCTGAAACATTTTCAAAGAAATATTTAAAAGCCTAAATAAATATGGTCAGATCCTTGCTCATGAATTAGAAGAGTCAGTGTTGCAAAACTGTTCACTTTCAACAAAGTTACCTGTAGATTCATTTTAGTAGTAAACAAAAATCTCCAGAGTGTGTGTGTGAGTGTGTGTGTGTGTATGTGCTTGTGTCTGTGTGTGTGCTATGTGTTTATGTGTGTGTGTATCTAAATTAGTAAGACGTTTTAAAAATTTTAGCATTGGCATGTTGAATAAGGCAGAAATATTTTTGAGAACTGAATCATTAGATACCAAAAGTTTTTTTTTTCTTTTTTTTCCGATTTTAGAAAAATAGTTTTCAGTGGCTCTGGGTGAGGAACAGTGTGTAGATGCCGAGTGCTCGGTTACATCAGGCAGCAGCCCCTCGAGGTGGTCCGTGGGTCCCCCTGCTGGTGGAAAAGATCCTCCCGGTTCTCCTTCTCCCGCACCACAGAAGACTGCTTCACTGCTCCTGTGGCCACTTCCTCTCCATCGGCGTGGACCAGCACAGTGCGGAAACTTTCGCCCGAGCCCCAGCTGCTCTGGCTCTTCCACACCAGGGTGGCGGGGGGCTGTGGGCCACCCCGGCACCAGCTGCCCACACCGTGACTGTCTGGCCGGCCCGCAGGACGTACTTGGGTGTGAACTTACAGGCGATCTCATCGCCCTCCAGGACCTGCCTCTTAATCCTCCAGTTCCCCAGGGACTGATCCTTGTCTGAGTCCTTCTTGAGCCTCAGGAACCTGCCCTCCAGGTCAATCTCCTCCGTGCTGACGCTGCAGGTGGCAGAGGCCTGCTGGGCCAGGAGGAAGCTGCTGCTGCTGCTGCCCGAGCCAATGCTGCCCGAGCCAATGCCACTTGAGCCGCTGCCTGGGGGCTCCTCCGCCTCCAGACGCAGCCGCTTGCTTCGGCTTGAACGCCCAGCTCTGGACATGCTGCTGCTGCTGCTCCAGGTGGCCCGTGAGATGGTGACCCGTGAGGAGGGGCTGGGAGCCAGCTTCAGCCTCTCCTCCTCGCCCTCTAGGAGCTTGCGGTAGGCGCTGATCTCCATGTCCAAGGTCAACTGGACGTCCAGCAACTCCTGGTACTCGGCCAGCTGTTGCTGCATCACATCACGCATCTCCATCATCTCCTGCTCCTTGGCGTCCAGCGTCTTCCGGAACTTCTCCCGCTCCTCAGTCCTGGCCCCTTCCAGCTCTCGGATGCGGTCCTCAGCAGCACTGGCCTGCTTCTGGAGGCTGGAGATCTGGTAGCTGGGGGACTCGATCCGCATGCGGGCCTCCTTCAGCTCCTCACGGGCAGCATACCAAAAGTTTTTATGAACACTTTTTAAGCTACAGTAATCAAGGCAGCTTTTTAGAATACAAAAATATTCACAGAAAATTAGAATTAATCCTGAAACATAGTCACATAGACATGGAAATTGTATTGGAAACAAACCTACTACCGATCAACTTTATATTACACCATGTGTGGAAGTTAAATATACAAATGCAAACGGATGAAATCTGACTACTATTATATATCATACAAAAAAGAGATCAATGCAGAAAATAAATAAATATTTTTGAAGCTTGTAGAGGAGACTCTCTTTTTTTTTTTAAATATTTATTTATTTTGAGTTCTCGGCGGACACAACACCTTTGCTTGTTTGTGGTGCTGAGGATCGAACCCGGGCCGCACGCATGCCAGGCGAGCGCGCTACCGCTTGAGCCACATCCCCAGCCAAGCGGAGGAGACTCTCTTAATGTTTTTGTCATCTGCGTACCTCACTTTCTTAGAGTGTTCTATTTTCAAATCAAGAAGATGATTTCCATAAATTAGATTACATTAAAATTAAAAGTATTCACTAAAATAAACTCCTTTTTAAAATTGATTCTTAAGACATTTTACTTAAAACCATTTTTTGTATTAGGTACTTTACACAAAGTTTTTTCATGGTATATGTACTCTGATTCCACATAAAAAACAATCCATTAAACAGGGAATACAGGGAAGATGTTTCACAAATTTGTCATTTTATTTACTCTCTCTCTCTCTCTCTCTCTCTCTCTCTCTCTCTCTCTCTCTCTTTCTTCTTCTTCTTCTTTTTCTTCTTCTTCTTCTTCTTCTTCTTCTTCTTCTTCTTCTTCTTCGTGAACATACCTGAAGGAGTAATAAATAAAATTGTAATGTAACATATTGAGTGAAAACGTGGAATTAAAGTAAATTTTTCTTTCTTTCTTTCTTTTTTCTTTCTTTCTTTCTTTCTTTATTTTTCTTTCTTTCTTTCTGTATTTCTTTCTTTCTTTTTTAGTAAATGCTCACTCTGAAAATAATATCATTGTTTTAATGGAGAGATTTTCAAATTGTTTTCTGAAAAGTAAATATTTTAATCTTTGTGGTAGGCATGGTGGGTAGATTTATCTCACATTATTTGATTCTACCATTGTAGCATTCAATAAACCATAGACAGTATGTAAATAAATCTAGTTATCAATTAATTTTTCTTGGGTCAGGTCTTTAGTGTTGTATTGACAAAGTCCACACTGAACCTCAGGTTGTCAAGGACAAATAAGTTTTCTTTTAGTATGTTTTCTGAATTTGCATTAAATACAATTATTTTGGTTTTGTGTGTAAAGATAAATTTTAATAAACACAGGTTCCACAAAAGTCCTACTACTAAGTCAAACAAAATATTTAATACTCTACACAGAAACTCTGAAACATTTTCAAAGAAATATTTTAAAAGCCTAAATAAATATGGTCAGATCCTTGCTCATGAATTAGAAGAGTCAGTGTTGCAAAACTGTTCACTTTCAACAAAGTTACCTGTAGATTCATTTTAGTAGTAAACAAAAATCTCCAGAGTGTGTGTGTGAGTGTGTGTGTGTGTATGTGCTTGTGTCTGTGTGTGTGCTATGTGTTTATGTGTGTGTGTATCTAAATTAGTAAGACGTTTTAAAAATTTTAGCATTGGCATGTTGAATAAGGCAGAAATATTTTTGAGAACTGAATCATTAGATACCAAAAGTTTTTTTTTTTCTTTTTTTTCCGATTTTAGAAAAATAGTTTTCAGTGGCTCTGGGTGAGGAACAGTGTGTAGATGCCGAGTGCTCGGTTACATCAGGCAGCAGCCCCTCGAGGTGGTCCGTGGGTCCCCCTGCTGGTGGAAAAGATCCTCCCGGTTCTCCTTCTCCCGCACCACAGAAGACTGCTTCACTGCTCCTGTGGCCACTTCCTCTCCATCGGCGTGGACCAGCACAGTGCGGAAACTTTCGCCCGAGCCCCAGCTGCTCTGGCTCTTCCACACCAGGGTGGCGGGGGGCTGTGGGCCACCCCGGCACCAGCTGCCCACACCGTGACTGTCTGGCCGGCTCGCAGGACGTACTTGGGTGTGAACTTACAGGCGATCTCATCGCCCTCCAGGACCTGCCTCTTAATCCTCCAGTTCCCCAGGGACTGATCCTTGTCTGAGTCCTTCTTGAGCCTCAGGAACCTGCCCTCCAGGTCAATCTCCTCCGTGCTGACGCTGCAGGTGGCAGAGGCCTGCTGGGCCAGGAGGAAGCTGCTGCTGCTGCTGCCCGAGCCAATGCTGCCCGAGCCAATGCCACTTGAGCCGCTGCCTGGGGGCTCCTCCGCCTCCAGACGCAGCCGCTTGCTTCGGCTTGAACGCCCAGCTCTGGACATGCTGCTGCTGCTGCTCCAGGTGGCCCGTGAGATGGTGACCCGTGAGGAGGGGCTGGGAGCCAGCTTCAGCCTCTCCTCCTCGCCCTCTAGGAGCTTGCGGTAGGCGCTGATCTCCATGTCCAAGGTCAACTGGACGTCCAGCAACTCCTGGTACTCGGCCAGCTGTTGCTGCATCACATCACGCATCTCCATCATCTCCTGCTCCTTGGCGTCCAGCGTCTTCCGGAACTTCTCCCGCTCCTCAGTCCTGGCCCCTTCCAGCTCTCGGATGCGGTCCTCAGCAGCACTGGCCTGCTTCTGGAGGCTGGAGATCTGGTAGCTGGGGGACTCGATCCGCATGCGGGCCTCCTTCAGCTCCTCACGGGCAGCATACCAAAAGTTTTTATGAACACTTTTTAAGCTACAGTAATCAAGGCAGCTTTTTAGAATACAAAAATATTCACAGAAAATTAGAATTAATCCTGAAACATAGTCACATAGACATGGAAATTGTATTGGAAACAAACCTACTACCGATCAACTTTATATTACACCATGTGTGGAAGTTAAATATACAAATGCAAACGGATGAAATCTGACTACTATTATATATCATACAAAAAAGAGATCAATGCAGAAAATAAATAAATATTTTTGAAGCTTGTAGAGGAGACTCTCTTTTTTTTTTAAAATATTTATTTATTTTGAGTTCTCGGCGGACACAACACCTTTGCTTGTTTGTGGTGCTGAGGATCGAACCCGGGCCGCACGCATGCCAGGCGAGCGCGCTACCGCTTGAGCCACATCCCCAGCCAAGCGGAGGAGACTCTCTTAATGTTTTTGTCATCTGCGTACCTCACTTTCTTAGAGTGTTCTATTTTCAAATCAAGAAGATGATTTCCATAAATTAGATTACATTAAAATTAAAAGTATTCACTAAAATAAACTCCTTTTTAAAATTGATTCTTAAGACATTTTACTTAAAACCATTTTTTGTATTAGGTACTTTACACAAAGTTTTTTCATGGTATATGTACTCTGATTCCACATAAAAAACAATCCATTAAACAGGGAATACAGGGAAGATGTTTCACAAATTTGTCATTTTATTTACTCTCTCTCTCTCTCTCTCTCTCTCTCTCTCTCTCTCTCTCTCTCTCTCTTCTTCTTCTTCTTCTTTTTCTTCTTCTTCTTCTTCTTCTTCTTCTTCTTCTTCTTCTTCTTCTTCTTCTTCTTCGTGAACATACCTGAAGGAGTAATAAATAAAATTGTAATGTAACATATTGAGTGAAAACGTGGAATTAAAGTAAATTTTTCTTTCTTTCTTTCTTTTTTCTTTCTTTCTTTCTTTATTTATTTTTCTTTCTTTCTTTCTGTATTTCTTTCTTTCTTTTTTAGTAAATGCTCACTCTGAAAATAATATCATTGTTTTAATGGAGAGATTTTCAAATTGTTTTCTGAAAAGTAAATATTTTAATCTTTGTGGTAGGCATGGTGGGTAGATTTATCTCACATTATTTGATTCTACCATTGTAGCATTCAATAAACCATAGACAGTATGTAAATAAATCTAGTTATCAATTAATTTTTCTTGGGTCAGGTCTTTAGTGTTGTATTGACAAAGTCCACACTGAACCTCAGGTTGTCAAGGACAAATAAGTTTTCTTTTAGTATGTTTTCTGAATTTGCATTAAATACAATTATTTTGGTTTTGTGTGTAAAGATAAATTTTAATAAACACAGGTTCCACAAAAGTCCTACTACTAAGTCAAACAAAATATTTAATACTCTACACAGAAACTCTGAAACATTTTCAAAGAAATATTTAAAAGCCTAAATAAATATGGTCAGAGCCTTGCTCATGAATTAGAAGAGTCAGTGTTGCAAAACTGTTCACTTTCAACAAAGTTACCTGTAGATTCATTTTAGTAGTAAACAAAAATCTCCAGAGTGTGTGTGTGAGTGTGTGTGTGTGTATGTGCTTGTGTCTGTGTGTGTGCTATGTGTTTATGTGTGTGTGTATCTAAATTAGTAAGACGTTTTAAAAATTTTAGCATTGGCATGTTGAATAAGGCAGAAATATTTTTGAGAACTGAATCATTAGATACCAAAAGTTTTTTTTTTCTTTTTTTTCCGATTTTAGAAAAATAGTTTTCAGTGGCTCTGGGTGAGGAACAGTGTGTAGATGCCGAGTGCTCGGTTACATCAGGCAGCAGCCCCTCGAGGTGGTCCGTGGGTCCCCCTGCTGGTGGAAAAGATCCTCCCGGTTCTCCTTCTCCCGCACCACAGAAGACTGCTTCACTGCTCCTGTGGCCACTTCCTCTCCATCGGCGTGGACCAGCACAGTGCGGAAACTTTCGCCCGAGCCCCAGCTGCTCTGGCTCTTCCACACCAGGGTGGCGGGGGGCTGTGGGCCACCCCGGCACCAGCTGCCCACACCGTGACTGTCTGGCCGGCCCGCAGGACGTACTTGGGTGTGAACTTACAGGCGATCTCATCGCCCTCCAGGACCTGCCTCTTAATCCTCCAGTTCCCCAGGGACTGATCCTTGTCTGAGTCCTTCTTGAGCCTCAGGAACCTGCCCTCCAGGTCAATCTCCTCCGTGCTGACGCTGCAGGTGGCCGAGGCCTGCTGGGCCAGGAGGAAGCTGCTGCTGCTGCTGCCCGAGCCAATGCTGCCCGAGCCAATGCCACTTGAGCCGCTGCCTGGGGGCTCCTCCGCCTCCAGACGCAGCCGCTTGCTTCGGCTTGAACGCCCAGCTCTGGACATGCTGCTGCTGCTGCTCCAGGTGGCCCGTGAGATGGTGACCCGTGAGGAGGGGCTGGGAGCCAGCTTCAGCCTCTCCTCCTCGCCCTCTAGGAGCTTGCGGTAGGCGCTGATCTCCATGTCCAAGGTCAACTGGACGTCCAGCAACTCCTGGTACTCGGCCAGCTGTTGCTGCATCACATCACGCATCTCCATCATCTCCTGCTCCTTGGCGTCCAGCGTCTTCCGGAACTTCTCCCGCTCCTCAGTCCTGGCCCCTTCCAGCTCTCGGATGCGGTCCTCAGCAGCACTGGCCTGCTTCTGGAGGCTGGAGATCTGGTAGCTGGGGGACTCGATCCGCATGCGGGCCTCCTTCAGCTCCTCACGGGCAGCATACCAAAAGTTTTTATGAACACTTTTTAAGCTACAGTAATCAAGGCAGCTTTTTAGAATACAAAAATATTCACAGAAAATTAGAATTAATCCTGAAACATAGTCACATAGACATGGAAATTGTATTGGAAACAAACCTACTACCGATCAACTTTATATTACACCATGTGTGGAAGTTAAATATACAAATGCAAACGGATGAAATCTGACTACTATTATATATCATACAAAAAAGAGATCAATGCAGAAAATAAATAAATATTTTTGAAGCTTGTAGAGGAGACTCTCTTTTTTTTTTAAATATTTATTTATTTTGAGTTCTCGGCGGACACAACACCTTTGCTTGTTTGTGGTGCTGAGGATCGAACCCGGGCCGCACGCATGCCAGGCGAGCGCGCTACCGCTTGAGCCACATCCCCAGCCAAGCGGAGGAGACTCTCTTAATGTTTTTGTCATCTGCGTACCTCACTTTCTTAGAGTGTTCTATTTTCAAATCAAGAAGATGATTTCCATAAATTAGATTACATTAAAATTAAAAGTATTCACTAAAATAAACTCCTTTTTAAAATTGATTCTTAAGACATTTTACTTAAAACCATTTTTTGTATTAGGTACTTTACACAAAGTTTTTTCATGGTATATGTACTCTGATTCCACATAAAAAACAATCCATTAAACAGGGAATACAGGGAAGATGTTTCACAAATTTGTCATTTTATTTACTCTCTCTCTCTCTCTCTCTCTCTCTCTCTCTCTCTCTCTCTCTCTTTCTTCTTCTTCTTCTTTTTCTTCTTCTTCTTCTTCTTCTTCTTCTTCTTCTTCTTCTTCTTCTTCTTCTTCTTCTTCTTCTTCGTGAACATACCTGAAGGAGTAATAAATAAAATTGTAATGTAACATATTGAGTGAAAACGTGGAATTAAAGTAAATTTTTCTTTCTTTCTTTCTTTTTTCTTTCTTTCTTTCTTTATTTATTTTTCTTTCTTTCTTTCTGTATTTCTTTCTTTCTTTTTTAGTAAATGCTCACTCTGAAAATAATATTGTTTTAATGGAGAGATTTTCAAATTGTTTTCTGAAAAGTAAATATTTTAATCTTTGTGGTAGGCATGGTGGGTAGATTTATCTCACATTATTTGATTCTACCATTGTAGCATTCAATAAACCATAGACAGTATGTAAATAAATCTAGTTATCAATTAATTTTTCTTGGGTCAGGTCTTTAGTGTTGTATTGACAAAGTCCACACTGAACCTCAGGTTGTCAAGGACAAATAAGTTTTCTTTTAGTATGTTTTCTGAATTTGCATTAAATACAATTATTTTGGTTTTGTGTGTAAAGATAAATTTTAATAAACACAGGTTCCACAAAAGTCCTACTACTAAGTCAAACAAAATATTTAATACTCTACACAGAAACTCTGAAACATTTCAAAGAAATATTTAAAAGCCTAAATAAATATGGTCAGAGCCTTGCTCATGAATTAGAAGAGTCAGTGTTGCAAAACTGTTCACTTTCAACAAAGTTACCTGTAGATTCATTTTAGTAGTAAACAAAAATCTCCAGAGTGTGTGTGTGAGTGTGTGTGTGTGTATGTGCTTGTGTCTGTGTGTGTGCTATGTGTTTATGTGTGTGTGTATCTAAATTAGTAAGACGTTTTAAAAATTTTAGCATTGGCATGTTGAATAAGGCAGAAATATTTTTGAGAACTGAATCATTAGATACCAAAAGTTTTTTTTTTCTTTTTTTTCCGATTTTAGAAAAATAGTTTTCAGTGGCTCTGGGTGAGGAACAGTGTGTAGATGCCGAGTGCTCGGTTACATCAGGCAGCAGCCCCTCGAGGTGGTCCGTGGGTCCCCCTGCTGGTGGAAAAGATCCTCCCGGTTCTCCTTCTCCCGCACCACAGAAGACTGCTTCACTGCTCCTGTGGCCACTTCCTCTCCATCGGCGTGGACCAGCACAGTGCGGAAACTTTCGCCCGAGCCCCAGCTGCTCTGGCTCTTCCACACCAGGGTGGCGGGGGGCTGTGGGCCACCCCGGCACCAGCTGCCCACACCGTGACTGTCTGGCCGGCCCGCAGGACGTACTTGGGTGTGAACTTACAGGCGATCTCATCGCCCTCCAGGACCTGCCTCTTAATCCTCCAGTTCCCCAGGGACTGATCCTTGTCTGAGTCCTTCTTGAGCCTCAGGAACCTGCCCTCCAGGTCAATCTCCTCCGTGCTGACGCTGCAGGTGGCCGAGGCCTGCTGGGCCAGGAGGAAGCTGCTGCTGCTGCTGCCCGAGCCAATGCTGCCCGAGCCAATGCCACTTGAGCCGCTGCCTGGGGGCTCCTCCGCCTCCAGACGCAGCCGCTTGCTTCGGCTTGAACGCCCAGCTCTGGACATGCTGCTGCTGCTGCTCCAGGTGGCCCGTGAGATGGTGACCCGTGAGGAGGGGCTGGGAGCCAGCTTCAGCCTCTCCTCCTCGCCCTCTAGGAGCTTGCGGTAGGCGCTGATCTCCATGTCCAAGGTCAACTGGACGTCCAGCAACTCCTGGTACTCGGCCAGCTGTTGCTGCATCACATCACGCATCTCCATCATCTCCTGCTCCTTGGCGTCCAGCGTCTTCCGGAACTTCTCCCGCTCCTCAGTCCTGGCCCCTTCCAGCTCTCGGATGCGGTCCTCAGCAGCACTGGCCTGCTTCTGGAGGCTGGAGATCTGGTAGCTGGGACTCGATCCGCATGCGGGCCTCCTTCAGCTCCTCACGGGCAGCATACCAAAAGTTTTTATGAACACTTTTTAAGCTACAGTAATCAAGGCAGCTTTTTAGAAATACAAAAATATTCACAGAAAATTAGAATTAATCCTGAAACATAGTCACATAGACATGGAAATTGTATTGGAAACAAACCTACTACCGATCAACTTTATATTACACCATGTGTGGAAGTTAAATATACAAATGCAAACGGATGAAATCTGACTACTATTATATATCATACAAAAAAGAGATCAATGCAGAAAATAAATAAATATTTTTGAAGCTTGTAGAGGAGACTCTCTTTTTTTTTTAAATATTTATTTATTTTGAGTTCTCGGCGGACACAACACCTTTGCTTGTTTGTGGTGCTGAGGATCGAACCCGGGCCGCACGCATGCCAGGCGAGCGCGCTACCGCTTGAGCCACATCCCCAGCCAAACGGAGGAGACTCTCTTAATGTTTTTGTCATCTGCGTACCTCACTTTCTTAGAGTGTTCTATTTTCAAATCAAGAAGATGATTTCCATAAATTAGATTACATTAAAATTAAAAGTATTCACTAAAATAAACTCCTTTTTAAAATTGATTCTTAAGACATTTTACTTAAAACCATTTTTTGTATTAGGTACTTTTACACAAAGTTTTTTCATGGTATATGTACTCTGATTCCACATAAAAAACAATCCATTAAACAGGGAATACAGGGAAGATGTTTCACAAATTTGTCATTTTATTTACTCTCTCTCTCTCTCTCTCTCTCTCTCTCTCTCTCTCTCTCTTTCTTCTTCTTCTTCTTTTTCTTCTTCTTCTTCTTCTTCTTCTTCTTCTTCTTCTTCTTCTTCTTCTTCTTCTTCTTCTTCTTCGTGTGAACATACCTGAAGGAGTAATAAATAAAATTGTAATGTAACATATTGAGTGAAAACGTGGAATTAAAGTAAATTTTTCTTTCTTTCTTTCTTTTTTCTTTCTTTCTTTCTTTATTTATTTTTCTTTCTTTCTTTCTGTATTTCTTTCTTTCTTTTTTAGTAAATGCTCACTCTGAAAATAATATCATTGTTTTAATGGAGAGATTTTCAAATTGTTTTCTGAAAAGTAAATATTTTAATCTTTGTGGTAGGCATGGTGGGTAGATTTATCTCACATTATTTGATTCTACCATTGTAGCATTCAATAAACCATAGACAGTATGTAAATAAATCTAGTTATCAATTAATTTTTCTTGGGTCAGGTCTTTAGTGTTGTATTGACAAAGTCCACACTGAACCTCAGGTTGTCAAGGACAAATAAGTTTTCTTTTAGTATGTTTTCTGAATTTGCATTAAATACAATTATTTTGGTTTTGTGTGTAAAGATAAAATTTAATAAACACAGGTTCCACAAAAGTCCTACTACTAAGTCAAACAAAATATTTAATACTCTACACAGAAACTCTGAAACATTTTCAAAGAAATATTTAAAAGCCTAAATAAATATGGTCAGAGCCTTGCTCATGAATTAGAAGAGTCAGTGTTGCAAAACTGTTCACTTTCAACAAAGTTACCTGTAGATTCATTTTAGTAGTAAACAAAAATCTCCAGAGTGTGTGTGTGAGTGTGTGTGTGTGTATGTGCTTGTGTCTGTGTGTGTGCTATGTGTTTATGTGTGTGTGTATCTAAATTAGTAAGACGTTTTAAAAATTTTAGCATTGGCATGTTGAATAAGGCAGAAATATTTTTGAGAACTGAATCATTAGATACCAAAAGTTTTTTTTTCTTTTTTTTCCGATTTTAGAAAATAGTTTTCAGTGGCTCTGGGTGAGGAACAGTGTGTAGATGCCGAGTGCTCGGTTACATCAGGCAGCAGCCCCTCGAGGTGGTCCGTGGGTCCCCCTGCTGGTGGAAAAGATCCTCCCGGTTCTCCTTCTCCCGCACCACAGAAGACTGCTTCACTGCTCCTGTGGCCACTTCCTCTCCATCGGCGTGGACCAGCACAGTGCGGAAACTTTCGCCCGAGCCCCAGCTGCTCTGGCTCTTCCACACCAGGGTGGCGGGGGGCTGTGGGCCACCCCGGCACCAGCTGCCCACACCGTGACTGTCTGGCCGGCCCGCAGGACGTACTTGGGTGTGAACTTACAGGCGATCTCATCGCCCTCCAGGACCTGCCTCTTAATCCTCCAGTTCCCCAGGGACTGATCCTTGTCTGAGTCCTTCTTGAGCCTCAGGAACCTGCCCTCCAGGTCAATCTCCTCCGTGCTGACGCTGCAGGTGGCAGAGGCCTGCTGGGCCAGGAGGAAGCTGCTGCTGCTGCTGCCCGAGCCAATGCTGCCCGAGCCAATGCCACTTGAGCCGCTGCCTGGGGGCTCCTCCGCCTCCAGACGCAGCCGCTTGCTTCGGCTTGAACGCCCAGCTCTGGACATGCTGCTGCGCTGCTCCAGGTGGCCCGTGAGATGGTGACCCGTGAGGAGGGGCTGGGAGCCAGCTTCAGCCTCTCCTCCTCGCCCTCTAGGAGCTTGCGGTAGGCGCTGATCTCCATGTCCAAGGTCAACTGGACGTCCAGCAACTCCTGGTACTCGGCCAGCTGTTGCTGCATCACATCACGCATCTCCATCATCTCCTGCTCCTTGGCGTCCAGCGTCTTCCGGAACTTCTCCCGCTCCTCAGTCCTGGCCCCTTCCAGCTCTCGGATGCGGTCCTCAGCAGCACTGGCCTGCTTCTGGAGGCTGGAGATCTGGTAGCTGGGGGACTCGATCCGCATGCGGGCCTCCTTCAGCTCCTCACGGGCAGCATACCAAAAGTTTTTATGAACACTTTTTAAGCTACAGTAATCAAGGCAGCTTTTTAGAATACAAAAATATTCACAGAAAATTAGAATTAATCCTGAAACATAGTCACATAGACATGGAAATTGTATTGGAAACAAACCTACTACCGATCAACTTTATATTACACCATGTGTGGAAGTTAAATATACAAATGCAAACGGATGAAATCTGACTACTATTATATATCATACAAAAAAGAGATCAATGCAGAAAATAAATAAATATTTTTGAAGCTTGTAGAGGAGACTCTCTTTTTTTTTTTAAATATTTATTTATTTTGAGTTCTCGGCGGACACAACACCTTTGCTTGTTTGTGGTGCTGAGGATCGAACCCGGGCCCGCACGCATGCCAGGCGAGCGCGCTACCCCTTGAGCCACATCCCCAGCAAAGCGGAGGAGACTCTCTTAATGTTTTTGTCATCTGCGTACCTCACTTTCTTAGAGTGTTCTATTTTCAAATCAAGAAGATGATTTCCATAAATTAGATTACATTAAAATTAAAAGTATTCACTAAAATAAACTCCTTTTTAAAATTGATTCTTAAGACATTTTACTTAAAACCATTTTTTGTATTAGGTACTTTACACAAAGTTTTTTCATGGTATATGTACTCTGATTCCACATAAAAAACAATCCATTAAACAGGAATACAGGGAAGATGTTTCACAAATTTGTCATTTTATTTACTCTCTCTCTCTCTCTCTCTCTCTCTCTCTCTCTCTCTCTCTCTTTCTTCTTCTTCTTCTTTTTCTTCTTCTTCTTCTTCTTCTTCTTCTTCTTCTTCTTCTTCTTCTTCTTCTTCTTCTTTTCTTCTTCTTCTTCGTGAACATACCTGAAGGAGTAATAAATAAAATTGTAATGTAACATATTGAGTGAAAACGTGGAATTAAAGTAAATTTTTCTTTCTTTCTTTCTTTTTTCTTTCTTTCTTTCTTTATTTATTTTTCTTTCTTTCTTTCTGTATTTCTTTCTTTCTTTTTTAGTAAATGCTCACCTCTGAAAATAATATCATTGTTTTAATGGAGAGATTTTCAAATTGTTTTCTGAAAAGTAAATATTTTAATCTTTGTGGTAGGCATGGTGGGTAGATTTATCTCACATTATTTCATTCTACCATTGTAGCATTCAATAAACCATAGACAGTATGTAAATAAATCTAGTTATCAATTAATTTTTCTTGGGTCAGGTCTTTAGTGTTGTATTGACAAAGTCCACACTGAACCTCAGGTTGTCAAGGACAAATAAGTTTTCTTTTAGTATGTTTTCTGAATTTGCATTAAATACAATTATTTTGGTTTTGTGTGTAAAGATAAATTTTAATAAACACAGGTTCCACAAAAGTCCTACTACTAAGTCAAACAAATATTTAATACTCTACACAGAAACTCTGAAACATTTTCAAAGAAATATTTAAAAGCCTAAATAAATATGGTCAGATCCTTGCTCATGAATTAGAAGAGTCAGTGTTGCAAAACTGTTCACTTTCAACAAAGTTACCTGTAGATTCATTTTAGTAGTAAACAAAAATCTCCAGAGTGTGTGTGTGAGTGTGTGTGTGTGTATGTGCTTGTGTCTGTGTGTGTGCTATGTGTTTATGTGTGTGTGTATCTAAATTAGTAAGACGTTTTAAAAATTTAGCATTGGCATGTTGAATAAGGCAGAAATATTTTTGAGAACTGAATCATTAGATACCAAAAGTTTTTTTTTCTTTTTTTCCGATTTTAGAAAAATAGTTTTCAGTGGCTCTGGGTGAGGAACAGTGTGTAGATGCCGAGTGCTCGGTTACATCAGGCAGCAGCCCCTCGAGGTGGTCCGTGGGTCCCCCTGCTGGTGGAAAAGATCCTCCCGGTTCTCCTTCTCCCGCACCACAGAAGACTGCTTCACTGCTCCTGTGGCCACTTCCTCTCCATCGGCGTGGACCAGCACAGTGCGGAAACTTTCGCCCGAGCCCCAGCTGCTCTGGCTCTTCCACACCAGGGTGGCGGGGGGCTGTGGGCCACCCCGGCACCAGCTGCCCACACCGTGACTGTCTGGCCGGCCCGCAGGACGTACTTGGGTGTGAACTTACAGGCGATCTCATCGCCCTCCAGGACCTGCCTCTTAATCCTCCAGTTCCCCAGGACTGATCCTTGTCTGAGTCCTTCTTGAGCCTCAGGAACCTGCCCTCCAGGTCAATCTCCTCCGTGCTGACGCTGCAGGTGGCCGAGGCCTGCTGGGCCAGGAGGAAGCTGCTGCTGCTTGCTGCCCGAGCCAATGCTGGCTGCCCGAGCCAATGCCACTTGAGCCGCTGCCTGGGGGCTCCTCCGCCTCCAGACGCAGCCGCTTGCTTCGGCTTGAACGCCCAGCTCTGGACATGCTGCTGCTGCTGCTCCAGGTGGCCCGTGAGATGGTGACCCGTGAGGAGGGGCTGGGAGCCAGCTTCAGCCTCTCCTCCTCGCCCTCTAGGAGCTTGCGGTAGGCGCTGATCTCCATGTCCAAGGTCAACTGGACGTCCAGCAACTCCTGGTACTCGGCCAGCTGTTGCTGCATCACATCACGCATCTCCATCATCTCCTGCTCCTTGGCGTCCAGCGTCTTCCGGAACTTCTCCCGCTCCTCAGTCCTGGCCCCTTCCAGCTCTCGGATGCGGTCCTCAGCAGCACTGGCCTGCTTCTGGAGGCTGGAGATCTGGTAGCTGGGGGACTCGATCCGCATGCGGGCCTCCTTCAGCTCCTCACGGGCAGCATACCAAAAGTTTTTATGAACACTTTTTAAGCTACAGTAATCAAGGCAGCTTTTTAGAATACAAAAATATTCACAGAAAATTAGAATTAATCCTGAAACATAGTCACATAGACATGGAAATTGTATTGGAAACAAACCTACTACCGATCAACTTTATATTACACCATGTGTGGAAGTTAAATATACAAATGCAAACGGATGAAATCTGACTACTATTATATATCATACAAAAAAGAGATCAATGCAGAAAATAAATAAATATTTTTGAAGCTTGTAGAGGAGACTCTCTTTTTTTTTTTTTAAATATTTATTTATTTTGAGTTCTCGGCGGACACAACACCTTTGCTTGTTTGTGGTGCTGAGGATCGAACCCGGGCCGCACGCATGCCAGGCGAGCGCGCTACCGCTTGAGCCACATCCCCAGCCAAACGGAGGAGACTCTCTTAATGTTTTTGTCATCTGCGTACCTCACTTTCTTAGAGTGTTCTATTTTCAAATCAAGAAGATGATTTCCATAAATTAGATTACATTAAAATTAAAAGTATTCACTAAAATAAACTCCTTTTTAAAATTGATTCTTAAGACATTTTACTTAAAACCATTTTTTGTATTAGGTACTTTACACAAAGTTTTTTCATGGTATATGTACTCTGATTCCACATAAAAAACAATCCATTAAACAGGGAATACAGGGAAGATGTTTCACAAATTTGTCATTTTATTTACTCTCTCTCTCTCTCTCTCTCTCTCTCTCTCTCTCTCTCTCTCTCTCTCTTTCTTCTTCTTCTTCTTTTTCTTCTTCTTCTTCTTCTTCTTCTTCTTCTTCTTCTTCTTCTTCTTCTTCTTCTTCTTCTTCTTCGTGAACATACCTGAAGGAGTAATAAATAAAATTGTAATGTAACATATTGAGTGAAAACGTGGAATTAAAGTAAATTTTTCTTTCTTTCTTTCTTTTTTCTTTCTTTCTTTCTTTATTTATTTTTCTTTCTTTCTTTCTGTATTTCTTTCTTTCTTTTTTAGTAAATGCTCACTCTGAAAATAATATCATTGTTTTAATGGAGAGATTTTCAAATTGTTTTCTGAAAAGTAAATATTTTAATCTTTGTGGTAGGCATGGTGGGTAGATTTATCTCACATTATTTGATTCTACTTTTGTAGAATTCAATAAACCATAGACAGTATGTAAATAAATCTAGTTATCAATTAATTTTTCTTGGGTCAGGTCTTTAGTGTTGTATTGACAAAGTCCACACTGAACCTCAGGTTGTCAAGGACAAATAAGTTTTCTTTTAGTATGTTTTCTGAATTTGCATTAAATACAATTATTTTGGTTTTGTGTGTAAAGATAAATTTTAATAAACACAGGTTCCACAAAAGTCCTACTACTAAGTCAAACAAAATATTTAATACTCTACACAGAAACTCTGAAACATTTTCAAAGAAATATTTAAAAGCCTAAATAAATATGGTCAGATCCTTGCTCATGAATTAGAAGAGTCAGTGTTGCAAAACTGTTCACTTTCAACAAAGTTACCTGTAGATTCATTTTAGTAGTAAACAAAAATCTCCAGAGTGTGTGTGTGAGTGTGTGTGTGTGTATGTGCTTGTGTCTGTGTGTGTGCTATGTGTTTATGTGTGTGTGTATCTAAATTAGTAAGACGTTTTAAAAATTTTAGCATTGGCATGTTGAATAAGGCAGAAATATTTTTGAGAACTGAATCATTAGATACCAAAAGTTTTTTTTTTCTTTTTTTTCCGATTTTAGAAAAATAGTTTTCAGTGGCTCTGGGTGAGGAACAGTGTGTAGATGCCGAGTGCTCGGTTACATCAGGCAGCAGCCCCTCGAGGTGGTCCGTGGGTCCCCCTGCTGGTGGAAAAGATCCTCCCGGTTCTCCTTCTCCCGCACCACAGAAGACTGCTTCACTGCTCCTGTGGCCACTTCCTCTCCATCGGCGTGGACCAGCACAGTGCGGAAACTTTCGCCCGAGCCCCAGCTGCTCTGGCTCTTCCACACCAGGGTGGCGGGGGGCTGTGGGCCACCCCGGCACCAGCTGCCCACACCGTGACTGTCTGGCCGGCCCGCAGGACGTACTTGGGTGTGAACTTACAGGCGATCTCATCGCCCTCCAGGACCTGCCTCTTAATCCTCCAGTTCCCCAGGGACTGATCCTTGTCTGAGTCCTTCTTGAGCCTCAGGAACCTGCCCTCCAGGTCAATCTCCTCCGTGCTGACGCTGCAGGTGGCAGAGGCCTGCTGGGCCAGGAGGAAGCTGCTGCTGCTGCTGCCCGAGCCAATGCTGCCCGAGCCAATGCCACTTGAGCCGCTGCCTGGGGGCTCCTCCGCCTCCAGACGCAGCCGCTTGCTTCGGCTTGAACGCCCAGCTCTGGACATGCTGCTGCTGCTGCTCCAGGTGGCCCGTGAGATGGTGACCCGTGAGGAGGGGCTGGGAGCCAGCTTCAGCCTCTCCTCCTCGCCCTCTAGGAGCTTGCGGTAGGCGCTGATCTCCATGTCCAAGGTCAACTGGACGTCCAGCAACTCCTGGTACTCGGCCAGCTGTTGCTGCATCACATCACGCATCTCCATCATCTCCTGCTCCTTGGCGTCCAGCGTCTTCCGGAACTTCTCCCGCTCCTCAGTCCTGGCCCCTTCCAGCTCTCGGATGCGGTCCTCAGCAGCACTGGCCTGCTTCTGGAGGCTGGAGATCTGGTAGCTGGGGGACTCGATCCGCATGCGGGCCTCCTTCAGCTCCTCACGGGCAGCATACCAAAAGTTTTTATGAACACTTTTTAAGCTACAGTAATCAAGGCAGCTTTTAGAATACAAAAATATTCACAGAAAATTAGAATTAATCCTGAAACATAGTCACATAGACATGGAAATTGTATTGGAAACAAACCTACTACCGATCAACTTTATATTACACCATGTGTGGAAGTTAAATATACAAATGCAAACGGATGAAATCTGACTACTATTATATATCATACAAAAAAGAGATCAATGCAGAAAATAAATAAATATTTTTGAAGCTTGTAGAGGAGACTCTCTTTTTTTTTTTAAATATTTATTTATTTTGAGTTCTCGGCGGACACAACACCTTTGCTTGTTTGTGGTGCTGAGGATCGAACCCGGGCCGCACGCATGCCAGGCGAGCGCGCTACCGCTTGAGCCACATCCCCAGCCAAGCGGAGGAGACTCTCTTAATGTTTTTGTCATCTGCGTACCTCACTTTCTTAGAGTGTTCTATTTTCAAATCAAGAAGATGATTTCCATAAATTAGATTACATTAAAATTAAAAGTATTCACTAAAATAAACTCCTTTTTAAAATTGATTCTTAAGACATTTTACTTAAAACCATTTTTTGTATTAGGTACTTTACACAAAGTTTTTTCATGGTATATGTACTCTGATTCCACATAAAAAACAATCCATTAAACAGGGAATACAGGGAAGATGTTTCACAAATTTGTCATTTTATTTACTCTCTCTCTCTCTCTCTCTCTCTCTCTCTCTCTCTCTCTCTCTCTCTTTCTTCTTCTTCTTTTTCTTCTTCTTCTTCTTCTTCTTCTTCTTCTTCTTCTTCTTCTTCTTCGTGAACATACCTGAAGGAGTAATAAATAAAATTGTAATGTAACATATTGAGTGAAAACGTGGAATTAAAGTAAATTTTTCTTTCTTTCTTTCTTTTTTCTTTCTTTCTTTCTTTCTTTATTTTTCTTTCTTTCTTTCTGTATTTCTTTCTTTCTTTTTTAGTAAATGCTCACTCTGAAAATAATATCATTGTTTTAATGGAGAGATTTTCAAATTGTTTTCTGAAAAGTAAATATTTTAATCTTTGTGGTAGGCATGGTGGGTAGATTTATCTCACATTATTTGATTCTACCATTGTAGCATTCAATAAACCATAGACAGTATGTAAATAAATCTAGTTATCAATTAATTTTTCTTGGGTCAGGTCTTTAGTGTTGTATTGACAAAGTCCACACTGAACCTCAGGTTGTCAAGGACAAATAAGTTTTCTTTTAGTATGTTTTCTGAATTTGCATTAAATACAATTATTTTGGTTTTGTGTGTAAAGATAAATTTTAATAAACACAGGTTCCACAAAAGTCCTACTACTAAGTCAAACAAAATATTTAATACTCTACACAGAAACTCTGAAACATTTTCAAAGAAATATTTTAAAAGCCTAAATAAATATGGTCAGATCCTTGCTCATGAATTAGAAGAGTCAGTGTTGCAAAACTGTTCACTTTCAACAAAGTTACCTGTAGATTCATTTTAGTAGTAAACAAAAATCTCCAGAGTGTGTGTGTGAGTGTGTGTGTGTGTATGTGCTTGTGTCTGTGTGTGTGCTATGTGTTTATGTGTGTGTGTATCTAAATTAGTAAGACGTTTTAAAAATTTTAGCATTGGCATGTTGAATAAGGCAGAAATATTTTTGAGAACTGAATCATTAGATACCAAAAGTTTTTTTTTTCTTTTTTTTCCGATTTTAGAAAAATAGTTTTCAGTGGCTCTGGGTGAGGAACAGTGTGTAGATGCCGAGTGCTCGGTTACATCAGGCAGCAGCCCCTCGAGGTGGTCCGTGGGTCCCCCTGCTGGTGGAAAAGATCCTCCCGGTTCTCCTTCTCCCGCACCACAGAAGACTGCTTCACTGCTCCTGTGGCCACTTCCTCTCCATCGGCGTGGACCAGCACAGTGCGGAAACTTTCGCCCGAGCCCCAGCTGCTCTGGCTCTTCCACACCAGGGTGGCGGGGGGCTGTGGGCCACCCCGGCACCAGCTGCCCACACCGTGACTGTCTGGCCGGCTCGCAGGACGTACTTGGGTGTGAACTTACAGGCGATCTCATCGCCCTCCAGGACCTGCCTCTTAATCCTCCAGTTCCCCAGGGACTGATCCTTGTCTGAGTCCTTCTTGAGCCTCAGGAACCTGCCCTCCAGGTCAATCTCCTCCGTGCTGACGCTGCAGGTGGCAGAGGCCTGCTGGGCCAGGAGGAAGCTGCTGCTGCTGCTGCCCGAGACCAATGCTGCCCGAGCCAATGCCACTTGAGCCGCTGCCTGGGGGCTCCTCCGCCTCCAGACGCAGCCGCTTGCTTCGGCTTGAACGCCCAGCTCTGGACATGCTGCTGCTGCTGCTCCAGGTGGCCCGTGAGATGGTGACCCGTGAGGAGGGGCTGGGAGCCAGCTTCAGCCTCTCCTCCTCGCCCTCTAGGAGCTTGCGGTAGGCGCTGATCTCCATGTCCAAGGTCAACTGGACGTCCAGCAACTCCTGGTACTCGGCCAGCTGTTGCTGCATCACATCACGCATCTCCATCATCTCCTGCTCCTTGGCGTCCAGCGTCTTCCGGAACTTCTCCCGCTCCTCAGTCCTGGCCCCTTCCAGCTCTCGGATGCGGTCCTCAGCAGCACTGGCCTGCTTCTGGAGGCTGGAGATCTGGTAGCTGGGGGACTCGATCCGCATGCGGGCCTCCTTCAGCTCCTCACGGGCAGCATACCAAAAGTTTTTATGAACACTTTTTAAGCTACAGTAATCAAGGCAGCTTTTTAGAATACAAAAATATTCACAGAAAATTAGAATTAATCCTGAAACATAGTCACATAGACATGGAAATTGTATTGGAAACAAACCTACTACCGATCAACTTTATATTACACCATGTGTGGAAGTTAAATATACAAATGCAAACGGATGAAATCTGACTACTATTATATATCATACAAAAAAGAGATCAATGCAGAAAATAAATAAATATTTTTGAAGCTTGTAGAGGAGACTCTCTTTTTTTTTTAAAATATTTATTTATTTTGAGTTCTCGGCGGACACAACACCTTTGCTTGTTTGTGGTGCTGAGGATCGAACCCGGGCCGCACGCATGCCAGGCGAGCGCGCTACCGCTTGAGCCACATCCCCAGCCAAGCGGAGGAGACTCTCTTAATGTTTTTGTCATCTGCGTACCTCACTTTCTTAGAGTGTTCTATTTTCAAATCAAGAAAGATGATTTCCATAAATTAGATTACATTAAAATTAAAAGTATTCACTAAAATAAACTCCTTTTTAAAATTGATTCTTAAGACATTTTACTTAAAACCATTTTTTGTATTAGGTACTTTACACAAAGTTTTTTTCATGGTATATGTACTCTGATTCCACATAAAAAACAATCCATTAAACAGGGAATACAGGGAAGATGTTTCACAAATTTGTCATTTTATTTACTCTCTCTCTCTCTCTCTCTCTCTCTCTCTCTCTCTCTCTCTCTCTCTTTCTTCTTCTTCTTCTTTTTCTTCTTCTTCTTCTTCTTCTTCTTCTTCTTCTTCTTCTTCTTCTTCTTCTTCGTGAACATACCTGAAGGAGTAATAAATAAAATTGTAATGTAACATATTGAGTGAAAACGTGGAATTAAAGTAAATTTTTCTTTCTTCTTTCTTTTTTCTTTCTTTCTTTCTTTATTTATTTTCTTTCTTTCTTTCTGTATTTCTTTCTTTCTTTTTTAGTAAATGCTCACTCTGAAAATAATATCATTGTTTTAATGGAGAGATTTTCAATTGTTTTCTGAAAAGTAAATATTTTAATCTTTGTGGTAGGCATGGTGGGTAGATTTATCTCACATTATTTGATTCTACCATTGTAGCATTCAATAAACCATAGACAGTATGTAAATAAATCTAGTTATCAATTAATTTTTCTTGGGTCAGGTCTTTAGTGTTGTATTGACAAAGTCCACACTGAACCTCAGGTTGTCAAGGACAAATAAGTTTTCTTTTAGTATGTTTTCTGAATTTGCATTAAATACAATTATTTTGGTTTTGTGTGTAAAGATAAATTTTAATAAACACAGGTTCCACAAAAGTCCTACTACTAAGTCAAACAAAATATTTAATACTCTACACAGAAACTCTGAAACATTTTCAAAGAAATATTTAAAAGCCTAAATAAATATGGTCAGAGCCTTGCTCATGAATTAGAAGAGTCAGTGTTGCAAAACTGTTCACTTTCAACAAAGTTACCTGTAGATTCATTTTAGTAGTAAACAAAAATCTCCAGAGTGTGTGTGTGAGTGTGTGTGTGTGTATGTGCTTGTGTCTGTGTGTGTGCTATGTGTTTATGTGTGTGTGTATCTAAATTAGTAAGACGTTTTAAAAATTTTAGCATTGGCATGTTGAATAAGGCAGAAATATTTTTGAGAACTGAATCATTAGATACCAAAAGTTTTTTTTTTCTTTTTTTTCCGATTTTAGAAAAATAGTTTTCAGTGGCTCTGGGTGAGGAACAGTGTGTAGATGCCGAGTGCTCGGTTACATCAGGCAGCAGCCCCTCGAGGTGGTCCGTGGGTCCCCCTGCTGGTGGAAAAGATCCTCCCGGTTCTCCTTCTCCCGCACCACAGAAGACTGCTTCACTGCTCCTGTGGCCACTTCCTCTCCATCGGCGTGGACCAGCACAGTGCGGAAACTTTCGCCCGAGCCCCAGCTGCTCTGGCTCTTCCACACCAGGGTGGCGGGGGGCTGTGGGCCACCCCGGCACCAGCTGCCCACACCGTGACTGTCTGGCCGGCCCGCAGGACGTACTTGGGTGTGAACTTACAGGCGATCTCATCGCCCTCCAGGACCTGCCTCTTAATCCTCCAGTTCCCCAGGGACTGATCCTTGTCTGAGTCCTTCTTGAGCCTCAGGAACCTGCCCTCCAGGTCAATCTCCTCCGTGCTGACGCTGCAGGTGGCCGAGGCCTGCTGGGCCAGGAGGAAGCTGCTGCTGCTGCTGCCCGAGCCAATGCTGCCCGAGCCAATGCCACTTGAGCCGCTGCCTGGGGGCTCCTCCGCCTCCAGACGCAGCCGCTTGCTTCGGCTTGAACGCCCAGCTCTGGACATGCTGCTGCTGCTGCTCCAGGTGGCCCGTGAGATGGTGACCCGTGAGGAGGGGCTGGGAGCCAGCTTCAGCCTCTCCTCCTCGCCCTCTAGGAGCTTGCGGTAGGCGCTGATCTCCATGTCCAAGGTCAACTGGACGTCCAGCAACTCCTGGTACTCGGCCAGCTGTTGCTGCATCACATCACGCATCTCCATCATCTCCTGCTCCTTGGCGTCCAGCGTCTTCCGGAACTTCTCCCGCTCCTCAGTCCTGGCCCCTTCCAGCTCTCGGATGCGGTCCTCAGCAGCACTGGCCTGCTTCTGGAGGCTGGAGATCTGGTAGCTGGGGGACTCGATCCGCATGCGGGCCTCCTTCAGCTCCTCACGGGCAGCATACCAAAAGTTTTTATGAACACTTTTTAAGCTACAGTAATCAAGGCAGCTTTTTAGAATACAAAAATATTCACAGAAAATTAGAATTAATCCTGAAACATAGTCACATAGACATGGAAATTGTATTGGAAACAAACCTACTACCGATCAACTTTATATTACACCATGTGTGGAAGTTAAATATACAAATGCAAACGGATGAAATCTGACTACTATTATATATCATACAAAAAAGAGATCAATGCAGAAAATAAATAAATATTTTTGAAGCTTGTAGAGGAGACTCTCTTTTTTTTTTTTAAATATTTATTTATTTTGAGTTCTCGGCGGACACAACACCTTTGCTTGTTTGTGGTGCTGAGGATCGAACCCGGGCCGCACGCATGCCAGGCGAGCGCGCTACCGCTTGAGCCACATCCCCAGCCAAACGGAGGAGACTCTCTTAATGTTTTTGTCATCTGCGTACCTCACTTTCTTAGAGTGTTCTATTTTCAAATCAAGAAGATGATTTCCATAAATTAGATTACATTAAAATTAAAAGTATTCACTAAAATAAACTCCTTTTTTAAAATTGATTCTTAAGACATTTTACTTAAAACCATTTTTTGTATTAGGTACTTTACACAAAGTTTTTTCATGGTATATGTACTCTGATTCCACATAAAAAACAATCCATTAAACAGGGAATACAGGGAAGA
>NW_027554177.1:0-93170 GCF_045843805.1 Urocitellus parryii
CATAGAACTTGGAACTACATTATTGTGCCACGTTTCAAACAGCTAGCACAAACCGTGTTTGATTTAGAGTTCCAACTACATGTATCCATATAGGAGAAAACAGAGTGAAACCTAAACATGAAAACGGTTACAGCAAAGGAACGCTTTAACCTATAAGAACGAAATTTGGTGAGCCAAGTGGGACTGATGTACTGATCATTACCGGCAAGTATCATCAAGATTGGGTGAAAAAATGTTTGCTGAGATTTCAGGAAACTCGTAGTTTTTGGAAGCTTGGCAACCCCTTTCAATGAAAGTGATTCTCGGCAGTCTCTGCTTGGGGCTACTTCTATAGGACACAATCCATAGCCATAGAACTTGGAACTACATTATTGTGCCAAGTTTCAAAGAGCTACCACAAACCGTGTTTGATTTTGAGTTCTAACTACATGTATCCATATAGGAGAAAACAGAGTGAAACCTAAACATGAAAACGGTTACTGCAAAGGAACGGTTTAACCTAGAAGAACGAAAATTGGTGAGCCTAGTGGGATTGGTGTACTGATCATTAAATGGATGTATCATCAAGTTTGGGTGAAAAAATGTTTGCTGAGATTTCAGGAAACTCGTAGTTTTTTGGAAGCTTGGCAACCCCTTTCAATGAAAGTGATTCTCGGCAGTCTCTGCTTGGGGCTACTTCCATAGGACACAATCCATAGCCATAGAACTTGGAACTACATTATTGTGCCAACTTTCAAAGGGCTAGCACAAACCGTGTTTGATTTAGAGTTCCAACAACATGTATCCATATAGGAGAAAACAGAGTGAATCCTAAACCTGAAAACGGTTACTGCAAGGGAACGGTTTAACCTAGAAGAACGAAATTTGGTGAGCCAAGTGGCAATGGTGTACTGATCATTACCTGCAAGTACCATCACGATTTGTGAAAAAAAGGTTGCTCAGATTTCAGGAAACTCGTAGTTTTTTGGAAGCTTGGCAACCCTTTCAATGAAAGTGATTCTCGTCAGTCTCTGCTTGGGGCTACTTCCATAGGACACAAACCATAGCCATAGAACTTGGAACTACATTATTGTGCCAAGTTTCAAAGAGTTAGCACAAACCATGTTTGATTTCGAGTTCCAACTACATGTATCTATATAGGAGAAAACAGAGTGAAACCTAAACATGAAAACGGTTACTGCAAAGGAACGGTTTAACCTAGAAGAACGAAATTTGGTGAGCCAAGTTGGACTGGTGTTACTGATCATTACCTGCAAGAATCATCAATATTGGGTGAAAAAATGATTGCTGAGATTTCCGGAAACTCGTAGTTTTTTGGAAGCTTGGCAATCACTTTCAATGAAAGGGATTCTCGTTAGTCTCTGCTTGGGGCTATTTCCATAGGACACAAACCATAGCCATAGACCTTGGAACTATATTATTGTGCCAGTTTCAAAGAGCTAGCACATACGGTGTTTGATTTGGAGTTCCAACTACATGTATCCATATATGAGTAAACAGAGTGAAACCTAAACATGAAAACGGTTACTGCAAAGGAACGGTTTAAACTAGAAGAACGAAATTTTTTTCAGCCAAGTGGGATTGGTGTACTGATCATTACCTGCCAGTATCATCAAGTTTAGGTGAAAAAATGTTTGCTGAGATTCAGGAAACTCATACTTTTTGGAAGCTTGGCAACCCCTTTCAATGAAAGGGATTCTCGTGAGTCTCTGCTTGGGGCTACTTCCATAGGACTCAAACCATTACCATAGAACTTGGAACTACATTATTGTGCCAAGTTTCAAAGAGCTAGCACAAACCGTGTTTGATTTAGATTTCCAACTACATGTATCCATATAGGAGAAAACAGAGTGAAACCTAAACATGAATACGGTTACTGCAAAGGAACGGTGTAACCTAGAAGAACGAAATTTGGTGAGCCAAGTGGGATTGGTGTACTGATCATTAAATGGAAGTATCATCAAGATTGGGTGAAAAAATGATTGCTGAGATTTCAGGAAACTCGTAGTTTTTTTGGAAGCTTGGCAACCCCTTTCAATGAAAGTGATTCTTGTCAGTCTCTGCTTGGGGCAACTTTAATAGGACACAAACCAACGCGATACAACTTGGAACTACATCAGTGTGCCAAGTTTCAAAGAGCTAGCACAAACAGTGTTTGACTTAGAGTTCCAACTACATGTATCCATATAGGAGAAATCAGAGTGAAACCTAAACATGAAAATGGTTACTGCAAAGGAACGGTTTAATCTAGAAGAACGAAAATTTGGTGAGCCAAGTGGGATTGGTGTACTGATCATTACCTGCAAGTATCATCAAGATTGGGAGAAAAAAATGTTTGCTGAGATTTCAGGAAACTCGTAGATTTTTGGAAGCTTGGCAACCCCTTTTTATGAAAGTGATTCTCGTCAGTCTCTGCTTGGGGCTACTTCCATAGGACACAAACCATAGCCATAGAACTTGGAACTACATTATTGTGCCAAGTTTCAAAGAGCTAGCACAAACCGTGTTTGTTTTAGAGTTCCAACTACATGTATCCATATAGGAGAAAACAGAGTGAAATCTAAACATGCAAACGGTTCCTGCAAAGCAACGGTATAACCTAGAAGAACAAAATTTGGTGAGCCAAGTGGGATTGGTGCACTGATCATTAAATGGAAGTATCATCAATATTGGGTGAAAAAATGATTGTTGAGATTTCCGGAAATCGTAGTTTTTTGGAATCTTGGCAACCCCTTTCAATGAAAGTGATTCTCGTCAGTCTCGCTTGTGGCTACTTCAATACGACACAAACCATAGCCATAGAACTTGGAACTACATTATTATGCCAAGTTTCAAAGAGCTAGCACAAACCGTGTTTGATTTAGAGTTCCAACTACATGTATCAGTATAGGAGAAAACAGAGTGAAACCTAAACATGAAAACGGTTCCTGCAAAGGAACGGTTTAACCTAGAAGAACGAAATTTGGTGAGCCAAGTGAGACTGGTGTACTGATCATTTCCTGCAAGTATCATCAAGATTGGGTGAAAAAATGTTTGCTGAGATTCAGGAAACTCATACTTTTTGGAAGCTTGGCAACACCTTTCAATGAAAGGGATTCTCGTGAGTCTCTGCTTGGGGCTACTTCCATAGGACTCAAACCATTACCATAGAACTTGGAACTACATTATTGTGCCAAGTTTCAAAGAGCTAGCACAAACCGTGTTTGATTTAGAGTTCCAACTACATGTATCCATATAGGAGAAAACAGAGTGAAACCTAAACATGAAAACGGTTACTGCAAAGGAACCGTTTAACCTAGAAGAACGAAATGTGGTGAGCCAAGTGGGACTGGTGTACTGATCATTACCTGCAAGTATCATAAAGATGGGTGAATAAATGTTTGCTGAGATTTCAGGAAACACGTACTTTTTTGGAAGCTTGGCAACCGCTTTCAATGAAAGTGATTCTCGTCAGTCTATCTTTGGGCTACTTCCATAGGACACAAACCATAGCGATAAAACTTGGAACTACATCATTGTGAAAAGTTTCAAAGAGCTAGCACAAATCGTGTCTGATTTATAGTTCCAACTACATGTATCCATATAGGAGAAAACAGAGTGAAACCTAAACATGAAAACGGTTATTGCAAAGGAAGGGTTTAACCTAGAAGAACTAAATTTGGTGAGCCAAGTGGGATTGGTGTACTTATCATTACCTGCAAGTATCATCAAGATTGCGTGAAAAAATGTTTGCAGAGATTTCAGGAAACTCATAGTTTTTAGGAATCTTGGCAACAACTTTCAATGAAAGTTATACTCGTCAGTCTATCTTTGGGCTACCTCCATAGGACACAAACCATAGCGATAGAACTTGGAACTACACCATTGTGACAAGTTTCAAAGAGCTAGCACAAACCGTGTTTGATTTAGAGTTCCAACTACATGTATCCATATAGGAGAAAACAGAGTGAAACCTAAACATGAAAACGGTAACTGCAACGGAACGCTTTAACCTATAAGAACGAAATTTGGTGAGCCACGTGGGATTGGTGTACTGATCATTAAATGGAAGTATCATCAAGATTGGGTGAAAAAATGTTTGCTGAGATTTCCGGAAACTCGTAGATTTTTGGAAGCTTGGCAACCCCTTTCAATGAAAGTGATTCTCGTCAGTCTCTGCTTGGGGCTACCGCCATCGGACACAAACCATAGCCATAGAACTTGGAACTACATAATTGTGCCAAGTTTCAAAGAGCTAGCACAAACGGTGTTTGATTTAGAGTTCCAACTACATGTATCCATATAGGAGAAAACTGATTGAAACCTAAACATGAAAACGGTTATTGCAAAGGAACGGTTTAACCTAGAAGAACCAAATTTGGTGAGCCAAGTGGGCCTGGTATACTGATCATTACCTGCAAGTGTCATCAAGATTGGGTGAAAAAATGTTTGCAGAGATTTCCGGAAACTCTTAGTTTTTTGGAAGCTTGGCAACCCCTTTCAATGAAAGTTATACTCGTCAGTCTCTGCTTGGGGCTATTTCAATTGGACACAAAACATAGCCATAGAACTTGGAACTACATTATTGTGCCAAGTTTCAAAGAGCTAGCACAAACCGTGTTTAATTTAGAGTTCCAACTACATGTATCCATATAGGAGAAAACAGAGTGAAACCTAAACATCAAAACGGTTATTTCAAAGGAAGGGTTTAACCTAGATGAACGAAATTTGGTGAGCCAAGTGGGATTGGTGTACTGATCATTACCTGCAAGTATCATCAAGATTGGGTGAAAAAATGTTTGCAGAGATTTCCGGAAACTCGTAGTTTTTAGGAATCTTGGCAACCCCTTTCAATGAAAGTTATACTCGTCAGTCTATCTTTGGGCTACTTCCATAGGACACAAACCCTAGCGATAGAACTTGGAACTACACAATTGTGACAAGTTTCAAAGAGCTAGCACAAACCGTGTTTGATTTAGAGTTCCAACTACATGTATCCATATAGGAGAAAACAGAGTGAATCCTAAACATGAAAATGGTTACTGCAAAGGAAGGGTTTAAAATAGAAGAACGAAATTTGGTGAGCCAAGTGGGATTGGTGTACAGATCATTACCTGCAAGTATCATCAAGATTGGGTGAAAAAATGTTTGCTGAGATTTCCGGAAACTCGTAGTTTTTTGGAAGCTTGGCAACGCCTTTCAATTAAAGTGATTCTCGTCAGTCTATGCTTTGGGCTACTTCCATAGGACACAAACCATAGCGATAGAACTTGGAACTACATCATTGTGCCAAGTTTCAAAGAGCTAGCACAAACTGTGTTTGATTTAGAGTTCCAACTACATGTATCCATATAGGAGAAAACAGAGTGAAACCTAAACATGAAAACGGTTACTGCAAAGGAACGCTTTAACCTATAAGAACGAAATTTGGTGAGCCAAGTGGGATTGGTGTACTGATCATTAAATGGAAGTATCATCAAGATTGGGTGAAAAAATGTTTGCTGAGATTTCCGGAAACTCGTAAATTTTTGGAAGCTTGGCAACCCCTTTCAATGAAAGTGATTCTCGTCAGTCTCTGCTTGGGGCTACCGCCATCGGACACAAACCATAGCCATAGAACTTGGAACTACATAATTGTGCCAAGTTTCAAAGAGCTAGCACAAACGGTGTTTGATTTAGAGTTCCAACTACATGTATCCATATAGGAGAAAACTGATTGAAACCTAAACATGAAAACGGTTATTGCAAAGGAACGGTTTAACCTAGAAGAACCAAATTTGGTGAGCCAAGTGGGCCTGGTATACTGATCATTACCTGCAAGTGTCATCAAGATTGGGTGAAAAAATGTTTGCAGAGATTTCCGGAAACTCTTAGTTTTTTGGAAGCTTGGCAACCCCTTTCAATGAAAGTTATACTCGTCAGTCTCTGCTTGGGGCTATTTCAATTGGACACAAAACATAGCCATAGAACTTGGAACTACATTATTGTGCCAAGTTTCAAAGAGCTAGCACAAACCGTGTTTAATTTAGAGTTCCAACTACATGTATCCATATAGGAGAAAACAGAGTGAAACCTAAACATCAAAACGGTTATTTCAAAGGAAGGGTTTAACCTAGATGAACGAAATTTGGTGAGCCAAGTGGGATTGGTGTACTGATCATTACCTGCAAGTATCATCAAGATTGGGTGAAAAAATGTTTGCAGAGATTTCCGGAAACTCGTAGTTTTTAGGAATCTTGGCAACCCCTTTCAATGAAAGTTATACTCGTCAGTCTATCTTTGGGCTACTTCCATAGGACACAAACCCTAGCGATAGAACTTGGAACTACACAATTGTGACAAGTTTCAAAGAGCTAGCACAAACCGTGTTTGATTTAGAGTTCCAACTACATGTATCCATATAGGAGAAAACAGAGTGAATCCTAAACATGAAAATGGTTACTGCAAAGGAAGGGTTTAAAATAGAAGAACGAAATTTGGTGAGCCAAGTGGGATTGGTGTACAGATCATTACCTGCAAGTATCATCAAGATTGGGTGAAAAAATGTTTGCTGAGATTTCCGGAAACTCGTAGTTTTTTGGAAGCTTGGCAACGCCTTTCAATTAAAGTGATTCTCGTCAGTCTATGCTTTGGGCTACTTCCATAGGACACAAACCATAGCGATAGAACTTGGAACTACATCATTGTGCCAAGTTTCAAAGAGCTAGCACAAACTGTGTTTGATTTAGAGTTCCAACTACATGTATCCATATAGGAGAAAACAGAGTGAAACCTAAACATGAAAACGGTTACTGCAAAGGAACGCTTTAACCTATAAGAACGAAATTTGGTGAGCCAAGTGGGATTGGTGTACTGATCATTAAATGGAAGTATCATCAAGATTGGGTGAAAAAATGTTTGCTGAGATTTCCGGAAACTCGTAAATTTTTGGAAGCTTGGCAACCCCTTTCAATGAAAGTGATTCTCGTCAGTCTCTGCTTGGGGCTACCGCCATCGGACACAAACCATAGCCATAGAACTTAGAACTACATAATTGTGCCAAGTTTCAAAGAGCTAGCACAAACGGTGTTTGATTTAGAGTTCCAACTACATGTATCCATATAGGAGAAAACTGATTGAAACCTAAACATGAAAACGGTTATTGCAAAGGAACGGTTTAACCTAGAAGAACCAAATTTGGTGAGCCAAGTGGGCCTGGTATACTGATCATTACCTGCAAGTGTCATCAAGATTGGGTGAAAAAATGTTTGCAGAGATTTCCGGAAACTCTTAGTTTTTTGGAAGCTTGGCAACCCCTTTCAATGAAAGTTATACTCGTCAGTCTCTGCTTGGGGCTATTTCAATTGGACACAAAACATAGCCATAGAACTTGGAACTACATTATTGTGCCAAGTTTCAAAGAGCTAGCACAAACCGTGTTTAATTTAGAGTTCCAACTACATGTATCCATATAGGAGAAAACAGAGTGAAACCTAAACATCAAAACGGTTATTTCAAAGGAAGGGTTTAACCTAGATGAACGAAATTTGGTGAGCCAAGTGGGATTGGTGTACTGATCATTACCTGCAAGTATCATCAAGATTGGGTGAAAAAATGTTTGCAGAGATTTCCGGAAACTCGTAGTTTTTAGGAATCTTGGCAACCCCTTTCAATGAAAGTTATACTCGTCAGTCTATCTTTGGGCTACTTCCATAGGACACAAACCATAGCGATAGAACTTGGAACTACACAATTGTGACAAGTTTCAAAGAGCTAGCACAAACCGTGTTTGATTTAGAGTTCCAACTACATGTATCCATATAGGAGAAAACAGAGTGAATCCTAAACATGAAAATGGTTACTGCAAAGGAAGGGTTTAAAATAGAAGAACGAAATTTGGTGAGCCAAGTGGGATTGGTGTACAGATCATTACCTGCAAGTATCATCAAGATTGGGTGAAAAAATGTTTGCTGAGATTTCCGGAAACTCGTAGTTTTTTGGAAGCTTGGCAACGCCTTTCAATTAAAGTGATTCTCGTCAGTCTATGCTTTGGGCTACTTCCATAGGACACAAACCATAGCGATAGAACTTGGAACTACATCATTGTGCCAAGTTTCAAAGAGCTAGCACAAACTGTGTTTGATTTAGAGTTCCAACTACATGTATCCATATAGGAGAAAACAGAGTGAATCCTAAACATGAAAATGGTTACTGCAAAGGAAGGGTTTAAAATAGAAGAACGAAATTTGGTGAGCCAAGTGGGATTGGTGTACAGATCATTACCTGCAAGTATCATCAAGATTGGGTGAAAAAATGTTTGCTGAGATTTCCGGAAACTCGTAGTTTTTTGGAAGCTTGGCAACGCCTTTCAATTAAAGTGATTCTCGTCAGTCTATGCTTTGGGCTACTTCCATAGGACACAAACCATAGCGATAGAACTTGGAACTACATCATTGTGCCAAGTTCAAAGAGCTAGCACAAACTGTGTTTGATTTAGAGTTCCAACTACATGTATCCATATAGGAGAAAACAGAGTGAAACCTAAACATGAAAACGGTTACTGCAAAGGAACGCTTTAACCTATAAGAACGAAATTTGGTGAGCCAAGTGGGATTGGTGTACTGATCATTAAATGGAAGTATCATCAAGATTGGGTGAAAAAATGTTTGCTGAGATTTCCGGAAACTCGTAAATTTTTGGAAGCTTGGCAACCCCTTTCAATGAAAGTGATTCTCGTCAGTCTCTGCTTGGGGCTACCGCCATCGGACACAAACCATAGCCATAGAACTTAGAACTACATAATTGTGCCAAGTTTCAAAGAGCTAGCACAAACGGTGTTTGATTTAGAGTTCCAACTACATGTATCCATATAGGAGAAAACTGATTGAAACCTAAACATGAAAACGGTTATTGCAAAGGAACGGTTTAACCTAGAAGAACCAAATTTGGTGAGCCAAGTGGGCCTGGTATACTGATCATTACCTGCAAGTGTCATCAAGATTGGGTGAAAAAATGTTTGCAGAGATTTCCGGAAACTCTTAGTTTTTTGGAAGCTTGGCAACCCCTTTCAATGAAAGTTATACTCGTCAGTCTCTGCTTGGGGCTATTTCAATTGGACACAAAACATAGCCATAGAACTTGGAACTACATTATTGTGCCAAGTTTCAAAGAGCTAGCACAAACCGTGTTTAATTTAGAGTTCCAACTACATGTATCCATATAGGAGAAAACAGAGTGAAACCTAAACATCAAAACGGTTATTTCAAAGGAAGGGTTTAACCTAGAAGAACGAAATTTGGTGAGCCAAGTGGGATTGGTGTACTGATCATTACCTGCAAGTATCATCAAGATTGGGTGAAAAAATGTTTGCAGAGATTTCCGGAAACTCGTAGTTTTTAGGAATCTTGGCAACCCCTTTCAATGAAAGTTATACTCGTCAGTCTATCTTTGGGCTACTTCCATAGGACACAAACCATAGCGATAGAACTTGGAACTACACAATTGTGACAAGTTTCAAAGAGCTAGCACAAACCGTGTTTGATTTAGAGTTCCAACTACATGTATCCATATAGGAGAAAACAGAGTGAATCCTAAACATGAAAATGGTTACTGCAAAGGAAGGGTTTAAAATAGAAGAACGAAATTTGGTGAGCCAAGTGGGATTGGTGTACAGATCATTACCTGCAAGTATCATCAAGATTGGGTGAAAAAATGTTTGCTGAGATTTCCGGAAACTCGTAGTTTTTTGGAAGCTTGGCAACGCCTTTCAATTAAAGTGATTCTCGTCAGTCTATGCTTTGGGCTACTTCCATAGGACACAAACCATAGCGATAGAACTTGGAACTACATCATTGTGCCAAGTTTCAAAGAGCTAGCACAAACTGTGTTTGATTTAGAGTTCCAACTACATGTATCCATATAGGAGAAAACAGAGTGAAACCTAAACATGAAAACGGTTACTGCAAAGGAACGCTTTAACCTATAAGAACGAAATTTGGTGAGCCAAGTGGGATTGGTGTACTGATCATTAAATGGAAGTATCATCAAGATTGGGTGAAAAAATGTTTGCTGAGATTTCTGGAAACTCGTAGATTTTTGGAAGCTTGGCAACCCCTTTCAATGAAAGTGATTCTCGTCAGTCTCTGCTTGGGGCTACCGCCATCGGACACAAACCATAGCCATAGAACTTAGAACTACATAATTGTGCCAAGTTTCAAAGAGCTAGCACAAACGGTGTTTGATTTAGAGTTCCAACTACATGTATCCATATAGGAGAAAACTGATTGAAACCTAAACATGAAAACGGTTATTGCAAAGGAACGGTTTAACCTAGAAGAACCAAATTTGGTGAGCCAAGTGGGCCTGGTATACTGATCATTACCTGCAAGTGTCATCAAGATTGGGTGAAAAAATGTTTGCAGAGATTTCCGGAAACTCTTAGTTTTTTGGAAGCTTGGCAACCCCTTTCAATGAAAGTTATACTCGTCAGTCTCTGCTTGGGGCTATTTCAATTGGACACAAAACATAGCCATAGAACTTGGAACTACATTATTGTGCCAAGTTTCAAAGAGCTAGCACAAACCGTGTTTAATTTAGAGTTCCAACTACATGTATCCATATAGGAGAAAACAGAGTGAAACCTAAACATCAAAACGGTTATTTCAAAGGAAGGGTTTAACCTAGAAGAACGAAATTTGGTGAGCCAAGTGGGATTGGTGTACTGATCATTACCTGCAAGTATCATCAAGATTGGGTGAAAAAATGTTTGCAGAGATTTCCGGAAACTCATAGTTTTTAGGAATCTTGGCAACCCCTTTCAATGAAAGTTATACTCGTCAGTCTATCTTTGGGCTACTTCCATAGGACACAAACCATAGCGATAGAACTTGGAACTACACAATTGTGACAAGTTTCAAAGAGCTAGCACAAACCGTGTTTGATTTAGAGTTCCAACTACATGTATCCATATAGGAGAAAACAGAGTGAATCCTAAACATGAAAATGGTTACTGCAAAGGAAGGGTTTAAAATAGAAGAACGAAATTTGGTGAGCCAAGTGGGATTGGTGTACAGATCATTACCTGCAAGTATCATCAAGATTGGGTGAAAAAATGTTTGCTGAGATTTCCGGAAACTCGTAGTTTTTTGGAAGCTTGGCAACGCCTTTCAATTAAAGTGATTCTCGTCAGTCTATGCTTTGGGCTACTTCCATAGGACACAAACCATAGCGATAGAACTTGGAACTACATCATTGTGCCAAGTTTCAAAGAGCTAGCACAAACTGTGTTTGATTTAGAGTTCCAACTACATGTATCCATATAGGAGAAAACAGAGTGAAACCTAAACATGAAAACGGTTACTGCAAAGGAACGCTTTAACCTATAAGAACGAAATTTGGTGAGCCAAGTGGGATTGGTGTACTGATCATTAAATGGAAGTATCATCAAGATTGGGTGAAAAAATGTTTGCTGAGATTTCCGGAAACTCGTAAATTTTTGGAAGCTTGGCAACCCCTTTCAATGAAAGTGATTCTCGTCAGTCTCTGCTTGGGGCTACCGCCATCGGACACAAACCATAGCCATAGAACTTAGAACTACATAATTGTGCCAAGTTTCAAAGAGCTAGCACAAACGGTGTTTGATTTAGAGTTCCAACTACATGTATCCATATAGGAGAAAACTGATTGAAACCTAAACATGAAAACGGTTATTGCAAAGGAACGGTTTAACCTAGAAGAACCAAATTTGGTGAGCCAAGTGGGCCTGGTATACTGATCATTACCTGCAAGTGTCATCAAGATTGGGTGAAAAAATGTTTGCAGAGATTTCCGGAAACTCTTAGTTTTTTGGAAGCTTGGCAACCCCTTTCAATGAAAGTTATACTCGTCAGTCTCTGCTTGGGGCTATTTCAATTGGACACAAAACATAGCCATAGAACTTGGAACTACATTATTGTGCCAAGTTTCAAAGAGCTAGCACAAACCGTGTTTAATTTAGAGTTCCAACTACATGTATCCATATAGGAGAAAACAGAGTGAAACCTAAACATCAAAACGGTTATTTCAAAGGAAGGGTTTAACCTAGAAGAACGAAATTTGGTGAGCCAAGTGGGATTGGTGTACTGATCATTACCTGCAAGTATCATCAAGATTGGGTGAAAAAATGTTTGCAGAGATTTCCGGAAACTCGTAGTTTTTAGGAATCTTGGCAACCCCTTTCAATGAAAGTTATACTCGTCAGTCTATCTTTGGGCTACTTCCATAGGACACAAACCATAGCGATAGAACTTGGAACTACACAATTGTGACAAGTTTCAAAGAGCTAGCACAAACCGTGTTTGATTTAGAGTTCCAACTACATGTATCCATATAGGAGAAAACAGAGTGAATCCTAAACATGAAAATGGTTACTGCAAAGGAAGGGTTTAAAATAGAAGAACGAAATTTGGTGAGCCAAGTGGGATTGGTGTACAGATCATTACCTGCAAGTATCATCAAGATTGGGTGAAAAAATGTTTGCTGAGATTTCCGGAAACTCGTAGTTTTTTGGAAGCTTGGCAACGCCTTTCAATTAAAGTGATTCTCGTCAGTCTATGCTTTGGGCTACTTCCATAGGACACAAACCATAGCGATAGAACTTGGAACTACATCATTGTGCCAAGTTTCAAAGAGCTAGCACAAACTGTGTTTGATTTAGAGTTCCAACTACATGTATCCATATAGGAGAAAACAGAGTGAATCCTAAACATGAAAATGGTTACTGCAAAGGAAGGGTTTAAAATAGAAGAACGAAATTTGGTGAGCCAAGTGGGATTGGTGTACAGATCATTACCTGCAAGTATCATCAAGATTGGGTGAAAAAATGTTTGCTGAGATTTCCGGAAACTCGTAGTTTTTTGGAAGCTTGGCAACGCCTTTCAATTAAAGTGATTCTCGTCAGTCTATGCTTTGGGCTACTTCCATAGGACACAAACCATAGCGATAGAACTTGGAACTACATCATTGTGCCAAGTTTCAAAGAGCTAGCACAAACTGTGTTTGATTTAGAGTTCCAACTACATGTATCCATATAGGAGAAAACAGAGTGAAACCTAAACATGAAAACGGTTACTGCAAAGGAACGCTTTAACCTATAAGAACGAAATTTGGTGAGCCAAGTGGGATTGGTGTACTGATCATTAAATGGAAGTATCATCAAGATTGGGTGAAAAAATGTTTGCTGAGATTTCCGGAAACTCGTAAATTTTTGGAAGCTTTGCAACCCCTTTCAATGAAAGTGATTCTCGTCAGTCTCTGCTTGGGGCTACCGCCATCGGACACAAACCATAGCCATAGAACTTAGAACTACATAATTGTGCCAAGTTTCAAAGAGCTAGCACAAACGGTGTTTGATTTAGAGTTCCAACTACATGTATCCATATAGGAGAAAACTGATTGAAACCTAAACATGAAAACGGTTATTGCAAAGGAACGGTTTAACCTAGAAGAACCAAATTTGGTGAGCCAAGTGGGCCTGGTATACTGATCATTACCTGCAAGTGTCATCAAGATTGGGTGAAAAAATGTTTGCAGAGATTTCCGGAAACTCTTAGTTTTTTGGAAGCTTGGCAACCCCTTTCAATGAAAGTTATACTCGTCAGTCTCTGCTTGGGGCTATTTCAATTGGACACAAAACATAGCCATAGAACTTGGAACTACATTATTGTGCCAAGTTTCAAAGAGCTAGCACAAACCGTGTTTAATTTAGAGTTCCAACTACATGTATCCATATAGGAGAAAACAGAGTGAAACCTAAACATCAAAACGGTTATTTCAAAGGAAGGGTTTAACCTAGAAGAACGAAATTTGGTGAGCCAAGTGGGATTGGTGTACTGATCATTACCTGCAAGTATCATCAAGATTGGGTGAAAAAATGTTTGCAGAGATTTCCGGAAACTCGTAGTTTTTAGGAATCTTGGCAACCCCTTTCAATGAAAGTTATACTCGTCAGTCTATCTTTGGGCTACTTCCATAGGACACAAACCATAGCGATAGAACTTGGAACTACACAATTGTGACAAGTTTCAAAGAGCTAGCACAAACCGTGTTTGATTTAGAGTTCCAACTACATGTATCCATATAGGAGAAAACAGAGTGAATCCTAAACATGAAAATGGTTACTGCAAAGGAAGGGTTTAAAATAGAAGAACGAAATTTGGTGAGCCAAGTGGGATTGGTGTACAGATCATTACCTGCAAGTATCATCAAGATTGGGTGAAAAAATGTTTGCTGAGATTTCCGGAAACTCGTAGTTTTTTGGAAGCTTGGCAACGCCTTTCAATTAAAGTGATTCTCGTCAGTCTATGCTTTGGGCTACTTCCATAGGACACAAACCATAGCGATAGAACTTGGAACTACATCATTGTGCCAAGTTTCAAAGAGCTAGCACAAACTGTGTTTGATTTAGAGTTCCAACTACATGTATCCATATAGGAGAAAACAGAGTGAAACCTAAACATGAAAACGGTTACTGCAAAGGAACGCTTTAACCTATAAGAACGAAATTTGGTGAGCCAAGTGGGATTGGTGTACTGATCATTAAATGGAAGTATCATCAAGATTGGGTGAAAAAATGTTTGCTGAGATTTCTGGAAACTCGTAAATTTTTGGAAGCTTGGCAACCCCTTTCAATGAAAGTGATTCTCGTCAGTCTCTGCTTGGGGCTACCGCCATCGGACACAAACCATAGCCATAGAACTTAGAACTACATAATTGTGCCAAGTTTCAAAGAGCTAGCACAAACGGTGTTTGATTTAGAGTTCCAACTACATGTATCCATATAGGAGAAAACTGATTGAAACCTAAACATGAAAACGGTTATTGCAAAGGAACGGTTTAACCTAGAAGAACCAAATTTGGTGAGCCAAGTGGGCCTGGTATACTGATCATTACCTGCAAGTGTCATCAAGATTGGGTGAAAAAATGTTTGCAGAGATTTCCGGAAACTCTTAGTTTTTTGGAAGCTTGGCAACCCCTTTCAATGAAAGTTATACTCGTCAGTCTCTGCTTGGGGCTATTTCAATTGGACACAAAACATAGCCATAGAACTTGGAACTACATTATTGTGCCAAGTTTCAAAGAGCTAGCACAAACCGTGTTTAATTTAGAGTTCCAACTACATGTATCCATATAGGAGAAAACAGAGTGAAACCTAAACATCAAAACGGTTATTTCAAAGGAAGGGTTTAACCTAGAAGAACGAAATTTGGTGAGCCAAGTGGGATTGGTGTACTGATCATTACCTGCAAGTATCATCAAGATTGGGTGAAAAAATGTTTGCAGAGATTTCCGGAAACTCGTAGTTTTTAGGAATCTTGGCAACCCCTTTCAATGAAAGTTATACTCGTCAGTCTATCTTTGGGCTACTTCCATAGGACACAAACCATAGCGATAGAACTTGGAACTACACAATTGTGACAAGTTTCAAAGAGCTAGCACAAACCGTGTTTGATTTAGAGTTCCAACTACATGTATCCATATAGGAGAAAACAGAGTGAATCCTAAACATGAAAATGGTTACTGCAAAGGAAGGGTTTAAAATAGAAGAACGAAATTTGGTGAGCCAAGTGGGATTGGTGTACAGATCATTACCTGCAAGTATCATCAAGATTGGGTGAAAAAATGTTTGCTGAGATTTCCGGAAACTCGTAGTTTTTTGGAAGCTTGGCAACGCCTTTCAATTAAAGTGATTCTCGTCAGTCTATGCTTTGGGCTACTTCCATAGGACACAAACCATAGCGATAGAACTTGGAACTACATCATTGTGCCAAGTTTCAAAGAGCTAGCACAAACTGTGTTTGATTTAGAGTTCCAACTACATGTATCCATATAGGAGAAAACAGAGTGAAACCTAAACATGAAAACGGTTACTGCAAAGGAACGCTTTAACCTATAAGAACGAAATTTGGTGAGCCAAGTGGGATTGGTGTACTGATCATTAAATGGAAGTATCATCAAGATTGGGTGAAAAAATGTTTGCTGAGATTTCCGGAAACTCGTAAATTTTTGGAAGCTTGGCAACCCCTTTCAATGAAAGTGATTCTCGTCAGTCTCTGCTTGGGGCTACCGCCATCGGACACAAACCATAGCCATAGAACTTAGAACTACATAATTGTGCCAAGTTTCAAAGAGCTAGCACAAACGGTGTTTGATTTAGAGTTCCAACTACATGTATCCATATAGGAGAAAACTGATTGAAACCTAAACATGAAAACGGTTATTGCAAAGGAACGGTTTAACCTAGAAGAACCAAATTTGGTGAGCCAAGTGGGCCTGGTATACTGATCATTACCTGCAAGTGTCATCAAGATTGGGTGAAAAAATGTTTGCAGAGATTTCCGGAAACTCTTAGTTTTTTGGAAGCTTGGCAACCCCTTTCAATGAAAGTTATACTCGTCAGTCTCTGCTTGGGGCTATTTCAATTGGACACAAAACATAGCCATAGAACTTGGAACTACATTATTGTGCCAAGTTTCAAAGAGCTAGCACAAACCGTGTTTAATTTAGAGTTCCAACTACATGTATCCATATAGGAGAAAACAGAGTGAAACCTAAACATCAAAACGGTTATTTCAAAGGAAGGGTTTAACCTAGAAGAACGAAATTTGGTGAGCCAAGTGGGATTGGTGTACTGATCATTACCTGCAAGTATCATCAAGATTGGGTGAAAAAATGTTTGCAGAGATTTCCGGAAACTCGTAGTTTTTAGGAATCTTGGCAACCCCTTTCAATGAAAGTTATACTCGTCAGTCTATCTTTGGGCTACTTCCATAGGACACAAACCATAGCGATAGAACTTGGAACTACACAATTGTGACAAGTTTCAAAGAGCTAGCACAAACCGTGTTTGATTTAGAGTTCCAACTACATGTATCCATATAGGAGAAAACAGAGTGAATCCTAAACATGAAAATGGTTACTGCAAAGGAAGGGTTTAAAATAGAAGAACGAAATTTGGTGAGCCAAGTGGGATTGGTGTACAGATCATTACCTGCAAGTATCATCAAGATTGGGTGAAAAAATGTTTGCTGAGATTTCCGGAAACTCGTAGTTTTTTGGAAGCTTGGCAACGCCTTTCAATTAAAGTGATTCTCGTCAGTCTATGCTTTGGGCTACTTCCATAGGACACAAACCATAGCGATAGAACTTGGAACTACATCATTGTGCCAAGTTTCAAAGAGCTAGCACAAACTGTGTTTGATTTAGAGTTCCAACTACATGTATCCATATAGGAGAAAACAGAGTGAAACCTAAACATGAAAACGGTTACTGCAAAGGAACGCTTTAACCTATAAGAACGAAATTTGGTGAGCCAAGTGGGATTGGTGTACTGATCATTAAATGGAAGTATCATCAAGATTGGGTGAAAAAATGTTTGCTGAGATTTCTGGAAACTCGTAAATTTTTGGAAGCTTGGCAACCCCTTTCAATGAAAGTGATTCTCGTCAGTCTCTGCTTGGGGCTACCGCCATCGGACACAAACCATAGCCATAGAACTTAGAACTACATAATTGTGCCAAGTTTCAAAGAGCTAGCACAAACGGTGTTTGATTTAGAGTTCCAACTACATGTATCCATATAGGAGAAAACTGATTGAAACCTAAACATGAAAACGGTTATTGCAAAGGAACGGTTTAACCTAGAAGAACCAAATTTGGTGAGCCAAGTGGGCCTGGTATACTGATCATTACCTGCAAGTGTCATCAAGATTGGGTGAAAAAATGTTTGCAGAGATTTCCGGAAACTCTTAGTTTTTGGAAGCTTGGCAACCCCTTTCAATGAAAGTTATACTCGTCAGTCTCTGCTTGGGGCTATTTCAATTGGACACAAAACATAGCCATAGAACTTGGAACTACATTATTGTGCCAAGTTTCAAAGAGCTAGCACAAACCGTGTTTAATTTAGAGTTCCAACTACATGTATCCATATAGGAGAAAACAGAGTGAAACCTAAACATCAAAACGGTTATTTCAAAGGAAGGGTTTAACCTAGAAGAACGAAATTTGGTGAGCCAAGTGGGATTGGTGTACTGATCATTACCTGCAAGTATCATCAAGATTGGGTGAAAAAATGTTTGCAGAGATTTCCGGAAACTCGTAGTTTTTAGGAATCTTGGCAACCCCTTTCAATGAAAGTTATACTCGTCAGTCTATCTTTGGGCTACTTCCATAGGACACAAACCATAGCGATAGAACTTGGAACTACACAATTGTGACAAGTTTCAAAGAGCTAGCACAAACCGTGTTTGATTTAGAGTTCCAACTACATGTATCCATATAGGAGAAAACAGAGTGAATCCTAAACATGAAAATGGTTACTGCAAAGGAAGGGTTTAAAATAGAAGAACGAAATTTGGTGAGCCAAGTGGGATTGGTGTACAGATCATTACCTGCAAGTATCATCAAGATTGGGTGAAAAAATGTTTGCTGAGATTTCCGGAAACTCGTAGTTTTTTGGAAGCTTGGCAACGCCTTTCAATTAAAGTGATTCTCGTCAGTCTATGCTTTGGGCTACTTCCATAGGACACAAACCATAGCGATAGAACTTGGAACTACATCATTGTGCCAAGTTTCAAAGAGCTAGCACAAACTGTGTTTGATTTAGAGTTCCAACTACATGTATCCATATAGGAGAAAACAGAGTGAAACCTAAACATGAAAACGGTTACTGCAAAGGAACGCTTTAACCTATAAGAACGAAATTTGGTGAGCCAAGTGGGATTGGTGTACTGATCATTAAATGGAAGTATCATCAAGATTGGGTGAAAAAATGTTTGCTGAGATTTCCGGAAACTCGTAAATTTTTGGAAGCTTGGCAACCCCTTTCAATGAAAGTGATTCTCGTCAGTCTCTGCTTGGGGCTACCGCCATCGGACACAAACCATAGCCATAGAACTTAGAACTACATAATTGTGCCAAGTTTCAAAGAGCTAGCACAAACGGTGTTTGATTTAGAGTTCCAACTACATGTATCCATATAGGAGAAAACTGATTGAAACCTAAACATGAAAACGGTTATTGCAAAGGAACGGTTTAACCTAGAAGAACCAAATTTGGTGAGCCAAGTGGGCCTGGTATACTGATCATTACCTGCAAGTGTCATCAAGATTGGGTGAAAAAATGTTTGCAGAGATTTCCGGAAACTCTTAGTTTTTTGGAAGCTTGGCAACCCCTTTCAATGAAAGTTATACTCGTCAGTCTCTGCTTGGGGCTATTTCAATTGGACACAAAACATAGCCATAGAACTTGGAACTACATTATTGTGCCAAGTTTCAAAGAGCTAGCACAAACCGTGTTTAATTTAGAGTTCCAACTACATGTATCCATATAGGAGAAAACAGAGTGAAACCTAAACATCAAAACGGTTATTTCAAAGGAAGGGTTTAACCTAGAAGAACGAAATTTGGTGAGCCAAGTGGGATTGGTGTACTGATCATTACCTGCAAGTATCATCAAGATTGGGAGAAAAAATGTTTGCTTAGATTTCCGGAAACTCGTAGTTTTTTGGAAGCTTGGCAACCCCTTTCAATGAAAGTGATTCTCGTCAGTCTATCTTTGGGCTACTTCCATTGGACACAAACCATAGTGATAAAACTTGGAACTACATCATTGTGAAAAGTTTCAAAGAGCTAGCACAAATCGTGTTTGATTTAGAGTTCCAACTACATGTATCCATATAGGAGAAAACAGAGTGAAACCTAAACATGAAAACGGTTATTGCAAAGGAAGGGTTTAACCTAGAAGAACTAAATTTGGTGAGCCAAGTGGGATCGGTGTACTGATCATTAAGTCGAAGTATCATCAAGATTGGGTGAAAAAATGTTTGCTGAGATTTCCGGAAACTCGTAGTTTTTTGGAAGCTTGGCAACGCCTTTCAATGAAAGTGATTCTCGTCAGTCTCTTTGGGGCTACTTCCATAGGACACAAACCATAGCGATAGAACTTGGAACTACATCATTGTGCCAAGTTTCAAAGAGCTAGCACAAACCGTGTTTGATTTAGAGTTCCAACTACATGTATCCATATAGGAGAAAACAGAGTGAAACCTAAACATGAAAACGGTTATTGCAAAGGAACGGTTTAACCTAGAAGAACGAAATTTGGTGAGCCACGTTTGATTGGTGTACTGATCATTACCTGCAAGTATCATCAAGATTGGGTGAAAAAATGTTTGCTGAGATTTCCGGAAACTCGCAGTTTTTTTGGAAGCTTGGCAACCCCTTTCAATGAAAGTGATTCTAGTCAGTCTCTGCTTGGGGCTACTTCAATAGGACACAAACCATAGCGATAGAACTTGGAACTACATCATTGTGCCATGTTTCAAAGAGCTAGCACAAACCGTGTTTGATTTAGAGTTCCAACTACATGTATCCATATAGGAGAAAACAGAGTGAAACCTAAACATGAAAACGGTTACTGCAAAGGAACGGTTTAACCTAGAAGAACGAAATTTGGTGACCCCAGTGGGATTGATGTACTGATCATTAAATCGAAGTATCATCAAGATTGGGTGAAAAAATGTTTGCTGAGATTTCCGGAAACTCGTAGTTTTTTGGAAACTAGTCAACTCCTTTCAATGAATGTGATTCTCGTCAGTCACTGCTTAGGACTACTTCAATAGGACACAAACCATAGTGATAGAACTTGGAACTACATAATTTTGCCAAGTTTCAAAGAGCTAGCACAAACCGTGTTTGATTTAGAGTTCCAACTACATGTATCCATATAGGAGAAACAGAGTGAAACCTAAACATGAAAACGGTTTTTGCACAGGAACGGTTTAACCTAGAAGAACGAAATTTGGTGAGCCAAGTGGGATTGGTGTACTGATCATTACCTGCAAGTATCATCAAAATTGGGAGAAAAAAGGTTTGCTGAGATTTCCGGAAACTCGTAGATTTTTGGAAGCTTGGCAACCCCTTTCAATGAAAGTGATTCTCGTCAGTCTCTGCTTGGGGCTACTTCAACAGGACACAAACCATAGCCATAGAACTTGGAACTACATTATTGTGCCAAGTTTCAAAGAGCTAGCACAAACCGTGTTTGTTTTAGAGTTCCAACTACGTGTATCCATATAAGAGAAAACTTATTGAAACCTAAACATGTAAACGGTTATTGCAAAGGAACGGTTTAACCTAGAAGAAAGAAATTTGGTGAGCCAAGTGGGATTGGGGTACTGATCATTACCTGCAAGTATCATCAAGATTGGGTGAAAAAATGTTTGCAGAGATTTCCGGAAACTCGTAGTTTTTAGGAATCTTGGCAACCCCTTTCAATGAAAGTTATACTCGTCAGTCTATCTTTGGGCTACTTCCATAGGACACAAACCATAGCGATAGAACTTGGAACTACACCATTGTGACAAGTTTCAAAGAGCTAGCACAAACCGTGTTTGATTTAGAGTTCCAACTACATGTATCCATATAGGAGAAAACAGAGTGAATCCTAAACATGAAAATGGTTACTGCAAAGGAAGGGTTTAAAATAGAAGAACGAAATTTGGTGAGCCAAGTGGGATTGGTGTACAGATCATTACCTGCAAGTATCATCAAGATTGGGTGAAAAAATGTTTGCTGAGATTTCCGGAAACTCGTAGTTTTTTGGAATCTTGGCAACCCCTTTCAATGAAAGTTATACTCGTCAGTCTATCTTTGGGCTACTTCCATAGGACACAAACCATAGCGATAGAACTTGGAACTACACCATTGTGACAAGTTTCAAAGAGCTAGCACAAACCGTGTTTGATTTAGAGTTCCTACTACATGTATCCATATAGGAGAAAACAGAGTGAAACCTAAACATGAAAACGGTTATTGCAAAGGAAGGGTTTAAAATAGAAGAACGAAATTCGGTGAGCCAAGTGGGATTGGTGTACAGATCATTTCCTGCAAGTATCATCAAGATTGGGTGAAAAAAATGTTTGCTGAGATTTCCGGAAACTCGTAGTTTTTAGGAATCTTGGCAACCCCTTTCAATGAAAGTTATACTCGTCAGTCTATCTTTGGGCTACTTCCATAGGACACAAACCATAGCGATAGAACTTGGAACTACACAATTGTGACAAGTTTCAAAGAGCTAGCACAAACCGTGTTTGATTTAGACTTCCAACTACATGTATCCATATAGGAGAAAACTGATTGAAACCTAAACATGAAAACGGTTATTGCAAAGGAACGGTTTAACTTGGAAGAACCAAATTTGGTGAGCCAAGTGGGCCTGGTATACTGATCATTACCCGCAAGTATCATCAAGATTGGGTGAAAAAATGTTTGCTGAGATTTCCGGAAACTCGCAGTTTTTTTGGAAGCTTGGCAACCCCTTTCAATGAAAGTGATTCTAGTCAGTCTCTGCTTGGGGCTATTTCAATAGGACACAAACCATAGCGATAGAACTTGGAACTACATCATTGTGCCAAGTTTCAAAGAGCTAGCACAAACCATGTTTGATTTAGAGTTCCAACTACATGTATCCATATAGGAGAAACAGAGTGAAACCTAAACATGAAAACGGTTTTTGCACAGGAACGGTTTAACCTAGAAGAATGAAATTTGGTGAGCCAAGTGGGATTGGTGTACTGATCATTACCTGCAAGTATCATCAAGATTGGGAGAAAAAAGATTTGCTGAGATTTCCGGAAACTCGTAGATTTTTGGAAGCTTGGCAACCCCTTTCAATGAAAGTGATTCTCGTCAGTCTCTGCTTGGGGCTACTTCAACAGGACACAAACCATAGCCATAGAACTTGGAACTACATTATTGTGCCAAGTTTCAAAGAGCTAGCACAAACCGTGTTTGTTTTAGAGTTCCAACTACGTGTATCCATATAAGAGAAAACTTATTGAAACCTAAACATGTAAACGGTTATTGCAAAGGAACGGTTTAACCTAGAAGAACGGAATTTGGTGAGCCAAGTGGGATTGGTGTACTGATCATTACCTGCAAGTATCATCAAGATTGGGTGAAAAAATGTTTGCAGAGATTTCCGGAAACTCGTAGTTTTTAGGAATCTTGGCAACCCCTTTCAATGAAAGTTATACTCGTCAGTCTATCTTTGGGCTACTTCCATAGGACACAAACCATAGCGATAGAACTTGGAACTACACAATTGTGACAAGTTTCAAAGAGCTAGCACAAACCGTATTTGATTTAGAGTTCCAACTACATGTATCCATATAGGAGAAAACAGAGTGAATCCTAAACATGAAAATGGTTACTGCAAAGGAAGGGTTTAAAATAGAAGAACGAAATTTGGTGAGCCAAGTGGGATTGGTGTACAGATCATTACCTGCAAGTATCATCAAGATTGGGTGAAAAAATGTTTGCTGAGATTTCCGGAAACTCGTAGTTTTTTGGAAGCTTGGCAACGCCTTTCAATGAAAGTGATTCTCGTCAGTCTATGCTTTGGGCTACTTCCATAGGACACAAACCATAGCGATAGAACTTGGAACTACATCATTGTGCCAAGTTTCAAAGAGCTAGAACAAACTGTGTTTGATTTAGAGTTCCAACTACATGTATCCATATAGGAGAAAACAGAGTGAAACCTAAACATGAAAACGGTTACTGCAAAGGAACGCTTTAACCTATAAGAACGAAATTTGGTGAGCCAAGTGGGATTGGTGTACTGATCATTAAATGGAAGTATCATCAAGATTGGGTGAAAAAATGTTTGCTGAGATTTCCGGAAACTCGTAAATTTTTGGAAGCTTGGCAACCCCTTTCAATGAAAGTGATTCTCGTCAGGCTCTGCTTGGGGCTACCGCCATCGGACACAAACCATAGCCATAGAACTTAGAACTACATAATTGTGCCAAGTTTCAAAGAGCTAGCACAAACGGTGTTTGATTTAGAATTCCAACTACATGTATCCATATAGGAGAAACAGAGTGAAACCTAAACATGAAAACGGTTTTTGCACAGGAACGGTTTAACCTAGAAGAACGAAATTTGGTGAGCCAAGTGGGATTGGTGTCCTGATCATTACCTGCAAGTATCATCAAGATTGGGAGAAAAAAGGTTTGCTGAGATTTCCGGAAACTCGTAGATTTTTGGAAGCTTGGCAACCCCTTTCAATGAAAGTGATTCTCGTCAGTCTCTGCTTGGGGCTACTTCCACAGGACACAAACCATAGCCATAGAACTTGGAACTACATTATTGTGCCAAGTTTCAAAAAGCTAGCACAAACCGTGTTTGTTTTAGAGTTCCAACTACGTGTATCATATAAGAGAAAACTTATTGAAACCTAAACATGTAAACGGTTATTGCAAAGGAACGGTTTAACCTAGAAGAACGAAATTTGGTGAGCCAAGTGGGATTGGTGTACTGATCATTACCTGCAAGTATCATCAAGATTGGGTGAAAAAATGTTTGCAGAGATTTCCGGAAACTCGTAGTTTTTTGGAAGCTTGGCAACCCCTTTCAATGAAAGTTATACTCGTCAGTCTCTGCTTAGGGCTACTTCAATAGGACACAAACCATAGCGATAGAACTTGGAACTACAACATAGGGCCAAGTAGAAAAGAGCTATCACAAACCGTGTTTGATTTAGAGTTCCAAATACATTTACCGATATAGGAGAAAACACAGTGAAACCTAAACATGAAAACGGTTACTGCAAAGGAATGGCTTAACCTAGAAGAACGAAATTTTGTGAGCCAAGTGGGACTGGTATACTGATCATTACCTGCAAGTATCATCAAGATTGGGTGAAAAAATGTTTGCTGAGATTTCCGGAAACTCGTAGTTTTTTGAAGCTTGGCAACCCCTTTCAATGAAAGTGATTCTCGTCAGTCTTTGCTTGGGGCTACTTCAATAGGACACAAACCATCGAGATAGAACTTGGAACTACATCATTGTGCCAAGTTTCAAAGAGCTAGCACAAACGGTGTTTGATTTGGAGTTCCAACTACATGTATCCATATAGGAGAAAACAGAGTGAAACCTAAACATGAAAACGGTTACTGCAAAGGAACGCTTTAACCTATAAGAACGAAATTTGGTGAGCCAAGTGGGATTCGTGTACTGATCATTACCTGCAAGTATCATCACGATTGGGTGAAAAAATGTTTGCTGAGATTTCCGGAAACTCGTAGTTTTTTGGAAACTAGGCAACTCCTTTCAATGAATGTGATTCTCGTCAGTCTCTGCTTAGGACTACTTCAATAGGACACAAACCATAGTGATAGAACTTGGAACTACATAATTGTTCCAAGTTTCAAAGAGCTAGCACAAACCGTGTTTGATTTAGAGTTCTAACTACATGTATCCATATAGGAGAAAACAGAGTGAAACCTAAACATGAAAACGGTTATTGCAAAGGAACGGTTTAAGCTAGAAGAACCAAATTTGGTGAGCCAAGTGGGATTGGTGTACTGATCATTACCTGCAAGTATCATCAAGATTGGGTGAAAAAATGTTAGCAGAGATTTCCGGAAACTCGTAGTTTTTTGGAAGCTTGGCAACCCCTTTCAATGAAAGAGATTCTCGTGAGTCTCTGCTTGGGGCTACTTCCACAGGACACAAACCATAGCCATAGAACTTGGAACTACATTATTTTGCCAAGTTTCAAAGAGCTAGCACAAACCGTGTTTGTTTTAGAGTTCCAACTACATGTATCCATATAAGAGAAAACATATTGAAACCTAAACATGTAAACGGTTATTGCAAAGGAACGGTTTAACCTAGAAGAACGAAATTTGGTGAGCCAAGTGGGATTGGTGTACTGATCATTACCTGCAAGTATCATCAAGATTGGGTGAAAAAATGTTTGCAGAGATTTCAGGAAACTCGTAGTTTTTTGGAATCTTGGCAACCCCTTTCAATGAAAGTTATACTCGTCAGTCTATCTTTGGGCTACTTCCAAAGGACACAAACCAAAGCGATAGAACTTGGAACTACACCATTGTGACAAGTTTCAAAGAGGTAGCACAAACCGTGTTTGATTTAGAGTTCCAACTACATGTATCCATACAGGAGAAAACAGAGTGAAACCTAAACATGAAAACGGTTACTGCAAAGGCACGGTTTAACCTAGAAGAACGAAATTTGGTGAGAAAAGTGGGACTGGTATACTGATCATTACCTGCAAGTATCATCAAGTTTGGGTGAAAAAAAGTTGGCAGAGATTTCCGGAAACTCGTAGTTTTTTGGAAGCTTGGCAACCCCTTTCAATGAAAGTTATACTCGTCAGTCTCTGCTTGGGGCTACTTCAATTGGACACAAAACATAGCCATAGAACATTGAACTACATTATTGTGCCATGTTTCAAAGAGCTAGCACAAACCGTGTTTGATTTAGAGTTCCAACTACATGTATCCATATAGGAGAAAACAGAGTGAAACCTAAACATGAAAACGGTTATTGCAAAGGAACGGTTTAACCTAGAAGAACGAAATTTGGTGAGCCAAGTGGGATTGGTGTACTGATCATTACCTGCAAGTATCATCAAGACTGGGAGAAAAAATGTTTGCTGAGATTTCCGGAAACTCGTAGTTTTTTGGAAGCTTGGCAACCCCTTTCAATGAAAGTGATTCTCGTCAGTCTCTGCTTGGGGCTACTTCCACAGGACACAAACCATAGCCAAAGAACTTGGAACTACATAATTGTGCCAAGTTTCAAAGAGCTAGCACAAACGGTGTTTGATTTAGAGTTCCAACTACATGTATCCATATAGGAGAAAACTGATTGAAACCTAAACATGAAAACGGTTATTGCAAAGGAACGGTTTAACCTAGAAGAACCAAATTTGGTGAGCCAAGTGGGCCTGGTATACTGATCATTACCTGCAAGTGTCATCAAGATTGGGTGAAAAAAGGTTTGCTGAGATTTCCGGAAACTCTTAGTTTTTTGGAAGCTTGGCAACCCCTTTCAATGAAAGTTATACTCGTCAGTCTCTGCTTAGGGCTATTTCAATTGGACACAAAACATAGCCATAGAAGTTGGAACTACATTATTGTGCCAAGTTTCAAAGAGCTAGCACAAACCGTGTTTAATTTAGAGTTCCAACTACATGTATCCATATAGGAGAAAACAGAGTGAAACCTAAACATCAAAACGGTTATTTCAAAGGAAGGGTTTAACCTAGATGAACGAAATTTGGTGAGCCAAATGGGATTAGTGTACTGATCATTACCTGCAAGTATCATCAAGATTGGGAGAAAAAATGTTTGCTGAGATTTCCGGAAACTCGTAGTTTTTTGGAAGCTTGGCAACCCCTTTCAATGAAAGTGATTCTCGTCAGTCTATCTTTGGGCTACTTCCATAGGACACAAACCATAGCGATAAAACTTGGAACTACATCATTGTGAAAAGTTTCAAAGAGCTAGCACAAATCGTGTTTGATTTAGAGTTCCAACTACATGTATCCATATAGGAGAAAACAGAGTGAAACCTAAACATGAAAACGGTTATTGCAAAGGAAGGGTTTAACCTAGAAGAACTAAATTTGGTGAGCCAAGTGGGATTGGTGTACTTATCATTACCTGCAAGTATCATCAAGATTGGGTGAAAAAATGTTTGCAGAGATTTCCGGAAACTCGTAGTTTTTAGGAATTTGGCAACCCCTTTCAATGAAAGTTATACTCGTCAGTCTATCTTTGGGCTACCTCCATAGGACACAAATCATAGCCATAGAACTTGGAACTACACCATTGTGACAAGTTTCAAAGAGCTAGCACAAACCGTGTTTGATTTAGAGTTCCAACTACATGTATCCATATAGGAGAAAACAGAGTGAAACCTAAACATGAAAACGGTTACTGCAAAGGAACGCTTTAACCTATAAGAACGAAATTTGGTGAGCCACGTGGGATTGGTGTACTGATCATTAAATGGAAGTATCATCAAGATTGGGTGAAAAAATGTTTGCTGAGATTTCCGGAAACTCGCAGTTTTTTTGGAAGCTTGGCAACCCCTTTTAATGAAAGTGATTCTCGTCAGTCTCTGCTTGGGGCTACCGCCATCGGACACAAACCATAGCCATAGAACTTGGAACTACATAATTGTGCCAAGTTTCAAAGAGCTAGCAAAAACGGTGTTTGATTTAGAGTTCCAACTACATGTATCCATATAGGAGAAAACTGATTGAAACCTAAACATGAAAACGGTTATTGCAAAGAACGGTTTAAACTAGAAGAACCAAATTTGGTGAGCCAAGTGGGCCTTGTATACTGATCATTACCTGCAAGTGTCATCAAGATTGGGTGAAAAAATGTTTGCAGAGATTTCCGGAAACTCTTAGTTTTTTGGAAGCTTGGCAACCCCTTTCAATGAAAGTTATACTCGTCAGTCTCTGCTTGGGGCTATTTCAATTGGACACAAAACATAGCCATAGAACTTGGAACTACATTATTGTGCCAAGTTTCAAAGAGCTAGCACAAACCGTGTTTAATTTAGAGTTCCAACTACATGTATCCATATTGGAGAATACAGAGTGAAAACCTAAACATCAAAAACGGTTATTTCAAAGGAAGGGTTTAACCTAGATGAACGAAATTTGGTGAGCCAAATGGATAGTGTACTGATCATTACCTGCAAGTATCATCAAGATTGGGAGAAAAAATGTTTGCTGAGATTTCCGGAAACTCGTAGTTTTTTGGAAGCTTGGCAACCCCTTTCAATGAAAGTGATTCTCGTCAGTCTATCTTTGGGCTACTTCCATAGGACACAAACCATAGCGATAAAACTTGGAAACTACATCATTGTGAAAAGTTTCAAAGAGCTAGCACAAATCGTGTTTGATTTAGAGTTCCAACTACATGTATCCATATAGGAGAAAACAGAGTGAAACCTAACCATGAAAACGGTTATTGGCAAAGGAAGGGTTTAACCTAGAAGAACTAAATTTGGTGAGCCAAGTGGGATCGGTGTACTGATCATTACCTGAAAGTATCATCAAGATTGGGTGAAAAAATGTTTGCTGAGATTTCCGGAAACTCGTAGTTTTTTGGAAGCTTGGCAACGCCTTTCCAAATAAAGTGATTCTCGTCAGTCTCTCCTTGGGGCTACTTCCATAGGACACAAACCATAGCGATAGAACTTGGAACTACATCATTGTGCCAAGTTTCAAAGAGCTAGCACAAACCGTGTTTGATTTAGAGTTCCAACTACATGTATCCATATAGGAGAAAACAGAGTGAAACCTAAACATGAAAACGGTTATTGCAAAGGAACGTTTTAACCTAGAAGAACGAAATTTGGTGAGCCACGTGGGATTGGTGTACTGATCATTACCTGCAAGTATCATCAAGATTGGGAGAAAAAATGTTTGCTGAGATTTCCGGAAACTCGTAGTTTTTTGGAAGCTTGGCAACGCCTTTCAATGAAAGTGATTCTCGTCAGTCTCTGCTTGGGGCTACTTCCATATTACACAAACCATAGCGATAGAACTTGGAACTACATCATTGTGACAAGTTTCAAAGAGCTAGCACAAATCGTGTTTGATTTAGAGTTCCAACTACATGTATCCATGTAGGAGAAAACAGAGGTGAAACCTAAACATGAAAACGGTTATTGCAAAGGAAGGGTTTAACCTAGAAGAACCAAATTTGGTGAGCCAAGTGGGATTGGTGTACTGATCATTACCCGCAAGTATCATCAAGATTGGGTGAAAAAATGTTTGCTGAGATTTCCGGAAACTCGCAGTTTTTTTGGAAGCTTGGCAACCCCTTTCAATGAAAGTGATTCTAGTCAGTCTCTGCTTGGGGCTACTTCAATAGGACACAAACCATAGCGATAGAACTTGGAACTACATCATTGTGCCATGTTTCAAAGAGCTAGCACAAACCGTGTTTGATTTAGAGTTCCAACTACATGTATCCATATAGGAGAAAACAGAGTGAAAACCTAAACATGAAAACGGTTACTGCAAGGAACGGTTTAACCTAGAAGAACGAAATTTCGTGACCCCAGTGGGATTGATGTACTGATCATTAAATCGAAGTATCATCAAGGTTGGGTGAAAAAATGTTTGCTGAGATTTCCGGAAACTCGTAGTTTTTTGGAAACTAGGCAACTCCTTTCAATGAATGTGATTCTCGTCAGTCTCTGCTTAGGACTACTTCAATAGGACACAAACCATAGTGATAGAACTTGGAACTACATAATTGTGCCAAGTTTCAAAGAGGTAGCACAAACCGTGTTTGATTTAGAGTTCCAACTACATGTATCCATATAGGAGAAACAGAGTGAAACCTAAACATGAAAACGGTTTTTGCACAGGAACGGTTTAACCTAGAAGAACGAAATTTGGTGAGACAAGTGGGATTGGTGTACTGATCATTACCTGCAAGTATCATCAAAATTGGGAGAAAAAAGGTTTGCTGAGATTTCCGGAAACTCGTAGATTTTTGGAAGCTTGGCAACCCCTTTCAATGAAAGTGATTCTCATCAGTCTCTGCTTGGGGCTACTTCCATAGGACACAAACCATAGCCATAGAACTTGGAACTACATTATTGTGCCAAGTTTCACAGAGCTTGCACAAACGGTGTTTGATTTAGAGTTCCAACTACATGTATCCATATAGGAGAAAACAGAGTGAAACCTAAACATGAAAACGGTTACTGCAAAGGAACGGTTTAACCTAGAAGAACGAAATTTCGTGACCCCAGTGGGATTGATGTACTGATCATTAAATGGAAGTATCATCAAGATTGGGTGAAAAAATGTTTGCTGATATTTCAGGAAACTCGTAGATTTTTGGAAGCTTGGCAACCCCTTTCAATGAAAGTGATTCTCAGCTGTCTCTGCTTGGGGCTACCTCCATCGGTCACAAACCATAGTGATAGAAATTGGAACTACATAATTGTGCCAATTTTCAAAGAGCTAGCACAAAACCGTGTTTGATTTAGTGTTCCAACTACATGTATCCATATAGGAGAAAACAGAGTGAAACCTAAACATGAAAACGGTGACTACAAAGGAACGGTTTAACCTAGAAGAACGAAATTTGGTGAGCCAAGTGGGGATTGGTGTACTGATCATTACCTGCAAGTATCATCAAGATTGGGTGAAAAAATGTTTGCTGAGATTTCCGGAAACTCGTAGTTTTTGGAAACTAGGCAACTCCTTTCAATGAATGTGATTCTCGTCAGTCTCTGCTTAGGGCTACTTCAACAGGACACAAAACCATACCCATAGAACTTGGAACTACATTATTGTGCCAAGTTTTAAAGAGCTAGCACAAACCGTGTTTGTTTTAGAGTTCCAACTACGTGTATCCATATAAGAGAAAACTTATTGAAACCTAAACATGTAAACGGTTATTGCAAAGGAACGGTTTAACCTAGAAGAACGAAATTTGGTGAGCCAAGTGGGATTGGTGTACTGATCATTACCTGCAAGTATCATCAAGATTGGGTGAAAAAATGTTTGCAGAGATTTCCGGAAACTCGTAGTTTTTAGGAATCTTGGCAACCCATTTCAATTAAAGTTATACTCGTCAGTCTATCTTTGGGCTACTTCCATAGGACACAAACCATAGCGATAGAACTTGGAACTTCACAATTGTGACAAGTTTCAAAGAGCTAGCACAAACCGTGTTTGATTTAGAGTTCCAACTACATGTATCCATATACGAGAAAACAGAGTGAATCCTAAACATGAAAATGGTTACTGCAAAGGAAGGGTTTAAAATAGAAGAACGAAATTTGGTGAGCCAAGTGGGATTGGTGTACAGATCATTACCTGCAAGTATCATCAAGATTGGGTGAAAAAAATGTTTGCTGAGATTTCCGGAAACTCGTATTTTTTGGAAGCTTGGCAACGCCTTTCAATGAAAGTGATTCTCGTCAGTCTATGCTTTGGGCTACTTCCATAGGACACAAACCATAGCGATAGAACTTGGAACTACATCATTGTGCAAGTTTCAAAGAGCTAGCACAAACCGTGTTTGATTTAGAGTTCCAACTACATGTATCCATATAGGAGAAAACAGAGTGAAACCTAAACATGAAAACGGTTACTGCAAAGGAACGCTTTAACCTATAAGAACGAAATTTGGTGAGCCAAGTGGGATTGGTGTACTGATCATTAAATGGAAGTATCATCAAGATTGGGTAAAAAAATGTTTGCTGAGATTTCCGGAAACTCGTAAATTTTTGGAAGCTTGGCAACCCCTTTCAATGAAAGTGATTCTCGTCAGTCTCTGCTTGGGGCTACCGCCATCGGACACAAACCATAGCCATAGAACTTGGAACTACATTATTGTGCCAAGTTTCAAAGAGCTAGCACAAAACGGTGTTTGATTAGAGTTCCAACTACATGTATCCATATAGGAGAAAACTGATTGAAACCTAAACATGAAAACGGTTATTGCAAAGGAACGGTTTAACCTAGAAGAACCAAATTTGGTGAGCCAAGTGGGCCTGGTATACTGATCATTACCTGCAAGTGTCATGAAGATTGGGTGAAAAAAATGTTTGCAGAGATTTCCGGAAACTCTTAGTTTTTTGGAAGCTTGGCAACCCCTTTCAATGAAAGTTATACTCGTCAGTCTCTGCTTGCTGCTATTTCAATTGGACACAAACATAGCCATAGAACTTGGAACTACATTATTGTGCCAAGTTTCAAAGAGCTAGCACAAACCGTGTTTAATTTAGAGTTCCAACTACATGTATCCATATAGGAGAAAACAGAGTGAAACCTAAACATCAAAACGGTTATTTCAAAGGAAGGGTTTAACCTAGATGAACGAAATTTGGTGAGCCAAATGGGATTAGTGTACTGATCATTACCTGCAAGTATCATCAAGATTGGGAGAAAAAAATGTTTGCTGAGATTTCCGGAAACTCGTAGTTTTTGGAAGCTTGGCAACCCCTTTCAATGAAAGTGATTCTCGTCAGTCTATCTTTGGGCTACTTCCATAGGACACAAACCATAGCGATAAAACTTGGAACTACATCATTGTGAAAAGTTTCAAAGAGCTAGCACAAATCGTGTTTGATTTAGAGTTCCAACTACATGTATCCATATAGGAGAAAACAGAGTGAAACCTAAACATGAAAACGGTTATTGCAAAGGAAGGGTTTAACCTAGAAGAACTAAATTTGGTGAGCCAAGTGGGATCGGTGTACTGATCATTACCTGAAAGTATCATCAAGATTGGGTGAAAAAATGTTTGCTGAGATTTCCGGAAACTCGTAGTTTTTTGGGAAGCCTGGCAACGCCTTTCAATGAAAGTGATTCTCGTCAGTCTCTCCTTGGGGCTACTTCCATAGGACACAAACCATAGCGATAGAACTTGGAACTACATCATTGTGCCAAGTTTCAAAGAGCTAGCATAAACGTGTTTGATTTAGAGTTCCAACTACATGTATCCATATAGGAGAAAACAGAGTGAATCCTAAACATGAAAAACGGTTATTGCAAAGGAACGGTTTAACCTAGAAGAACGAAATTTGGTGAGCCACGTGGGATTGGTGTACTGATCATTACCTGCAAGTATCATCAAGATTGGGAGAAAAAATGTTTGCTGAGATTTCCGGAAACTCGTAGTTTTTTGGAAGCTTGGCAACGCCTTTCAATGAAAGTGATTCTCGTCAGTCTCTGCTTGGGGCTACTTCCATAGGACACAAACCATAGCGATAGAACTTGGAACTACATCATTGTGACAAGTTTCAAAGAGCTAGCACAAACCGTGTTTGATTTAGAGTTCCAACTACATGTATCCATGTAGGAGAAAACAGAGTGAAACCTAAACATGAAAACGGTTATTGCAAAGGAAGGGTTTAACCTAGAAGAACCAAATTTGGTGAGCCAAGTGGGATTGGTGTACTGATCATTACCTGCAAGTATCATCAAGATTGGGTGAAAAAATGTTTGCTGAGATTTCCGGAAACTCGCAGTTTTTTTGGAAGCTTGGCAACCCCTTTCAATGAAAGTGATTCTAGTCAGTCTCTGCTTGGGGCTACTTCAATAGGACACAAACCATAGCGATAGAACTTGGAACTACATCATTGTGCCATGTTTCAAAGAGCTAGCACAAACCGTGTTTGATTTAGAGTTCCAACGACATGTATCCATATAGGAGAAAACAGAGTGAAACCTAAACATGAAAACGGTTACTGCAAAGGAACGGTTTAACCTAGAAGAACGAAATTTGGTGACCCCAGTGGGATTGATGTACTGATCATTAAATCGAAGTATCATCAAGATTGGGTGAAAAAATGTTTGCTGAGATTTCCGGAAACTCGTAGTTTTTTGGAAACTAGGCAACTCCTTTCAATGAATGTGATTCTCGTCAGACTCTGCTTAGGACTACTTCAATAGGACACAAACCATAGTGATAGAACTTGGAACTACATAATTGTGCCAAGTTTCAAAGAGCTAGCACAAACCGTGTTTGATTTAGAGTTCCAACTACATGTATCCATATAGGAGAAACAGAGTGAAACCTAAACATGAAAACGGTTTTTGCACAGGAACGGTTTAATCTAGAAGAACGAAATTTGGTGAGCCAAGTGGGATTGGTGTACTGATCATTACCTGCAAGTATCATCAAAATTGGGAGAAAAAAGGTTTGCTGAGATTTCCGGAAACTCGTAGATTTTTGGAAGCTTGGCAACCCCTTTCAATGAAAGTGATTCTCGTCAGTCTCTGCTTGAGGCTACTTCAACAGGACACAAACCATACCCATAGAACTTGGAACTACATTATTGTGCCAAGTTTTAAAGAGCTAGCACAAACCGTGTTTGTTTTAGAGTTCCAACTACGTGTATCCATATAAGAGAAAACTTATTGAAACCTAAACATGTAAACGGTTATTGCAAAGGAACGGTTTAACCTAGAAGAACGAAATTTGGTGAGCCAAGTGGGATTGGTGTACTGATCATTACCTGCAAGTATCATCAAGATTGGGTGAAAAAATGTTTGCAGAGATTTCCGGAAACTCGTAGTTTTTAGGAATCTTGGCAACCCATTTCAATGAAAGTTATACTCGTCAGTCTATCTTTGGGCTACTTCCATAGGACACAAACCATAGCGATAGAACTTGGAACTTCACAATTGTGACAAGTTTCAAAGAGCTAGCACAAACCGTGTTTGATTTAGAGTTCCAACTACATGTATCCATATAGGAGAAAACAGAGTGAATCCTAAACATGAAAATGGTTACTGCAAAGGAAGGGTTTAAAATAGAAGAACGAAATTTGGTGAGCCAAGTGGGATTGGTGTACAGATCATTACCTGCAAGTATCATCAAGATTGGGTGAAAAAATGTTTGCTGAGATTTCCGGAAACTCGTAGTTTTTTGGAAGCTTGGCAACGCCTTTCAATGAAAGTGATTCTCGTCAGTCTATGCTTTGGGCTACTTCCATAGGACACAAACCATAGCGATAGAACTTGGAACTACATCATTGTGCCAAGTTTCAAAGAGCTAGCACAAACCGTGTTTGATTTAGAGTTCCAACTACATGTATCCATACAGGAGAAAACAGAGTGAAACCTAAACATGAAAACGGTTACTGAAAAGGAACGCTTTAACCTATAAGAACGAAATTTGGTGAGCCAAGTGGGATTGGTGTACTGATCATTAAATGGAAGTATCATCAAGATTGGGTGAAAAAATGTTTGCTGAGATTTCCGGAAACTCGTAAATTTTTGGAAGCTTGGCAACCCCTTTCAATGAAAGTGATTCTCGTCAGTCTCTGCTTGGGGCTACCGCCATCGGACACAAACCATAGCCATAGAACTTGGAACTACATTATTGTGCCAAGTTTCAAAGAGCTAGCACAAACGGTGTTTGATTTAGAGTTCCAACTACATGTATCCATATAGGAGAAAACTGATTGAAACCTAAACATGAAAACGGTTATTGCAAAGGAACGGTTTAACCTAGAAGAACCAAATTTGGTGAGCCAAGTGGGCCTGGTATACTGATCATTACCTGCAAGTGTCATCAAGATTGGGTGAAAAAATGTTTGCAGAGATTTCCGGAAACTCTTAGTTTTTTGGAAGCTTGGCAACCCCTTTCAATGAAAGTTATACTCGTCAGTCTCTGCTTGCTGCTATTTCATTGGACACAAAACATAGCCATAGAACTTGGAACTACATTATTCTGCCAAGTTTCAAAGAGCTAGCACAAACCGTGTTTAATTTAGAGTTCCAACTACATGTATCCCATATAGGAGAAAACAGAGTGAAACCTAAACATCAAAACGGTTATTTCAAAGGAAGGGTTGAACCTAGATGAACGAAATTTGGTGAGCCAAATGGGATTAGGTACTGATCATTACCTGCAAGTATCATCAAGATTGGGAGAAAAAATGTTTGCTGAGATTTTCGGAAACTCGTAGTTTTTTGGAAGCTTGGCAACCCCTTTCAATGAAGTGATTCTCGTCAGTCTATCTTTGGGCTACTTCCATAGGACACAAACCATAGCGATAAAACTTGGAACTACATCATTGTGAAAAGTTTCAAAGAGCTAGCACAAATCGTGTTTGATTTAGAGTTCCAACTACATGTATCCATATAGGAGAAAACAGAGTGAAACCTAAACATGAAAACGGTTATTGCAAAGGAACGGTTTAACCTAGAAGAACGAATATTTGGTGAGCCACGTGGGATTGGTGTACTGATCATTACCTGCAAGTATCATCAAGATTGGGAGAAAAAATGTTTGCTGAGATTTCCGGAAACTCGTAGTTTTTTGGAAGCTTGGCAACGCCTTTCAATGAAAGTGATTCTCGTCAGTCTCTGCTTGGGGCTACTTCCATAGGACACAAACCATAGCGATAGAACTTGGAACTACATCATTGTGACAAGTTTCAAAGAGCTAGCACAAACCGTGTTTGATTTAGAGTTCTAACTACATGTATCCATGTAGGATAAAACAGAGTGAAACCTAAACATGAAAACGGTTATTGCAAAGGAAGGGTTTAACCTAGAAGAACCAAATTTGGTGAGCCAAGTGGGATTGGTGTACTGATCATTACCTGCAAGTATCATCAAGATTGTGTGAAAAAATGTTTGCTGAGATTTCCGGAAACTCGCAGTTTTTTTGGAAGCTTGGCAACCCCTTTCAATGAAAGTGATTCTAGTCAGTCTCTGCTTGGGGCTACTTCAATAGGAACACAAACCATAGCGATAGAACTTGGAACTACATCATTGTGCCATGTTTCAAAGAGCTAGCACAAACCGTGTTTGATTTAGAGTTCCAACGACATGTATCCATATAGGAGAACAGAGTGAAACCTAAACATGAAAACGGTTACTGCAAAGGAACCGTTTAACCTAGAAGAACGAAATTTGGTGACCCCAGTGGGATTGATGTACTGATCATTAAATCGAAGTATCATCAAGATTGGGTGAAAAATTGTTTGCTGAGATTTCCGGAAACTCGTAGTTTTTGGAAACTAGGCAACTCCTTTCAATGAATGTGATTCTCCTCAGACTCTGCTTAGGACTACTTCAATAGGACACAAACCATAGTGATAGAACTTGGAACTACATAATTGTGCCAAGTTTCAAAGAGCTAGCACAAACCGTGTTGATTTAGAGTTCCAACTACATGTATCCATATAGGAGAAACAGAGTGAAACCTAAACATGAAAACGGTTTTTGCACAGGAACGGTTTAATCTAGAAGAACGAAATTTGGTGAGCCAAGTGGGATTGGTGTACTGATCATTACCTGCAAGTATCATCAAAATTGGGAGAAAAAAGGTTTGCTGAGATTTCCGGAAACTCGTAGATTTTTGGAAGCTTGGCAACCCCTTTCAATGAAAGTGATTCTCGTCAGTCTCTGCTTGGGGCTACTTCAACAGGACACAAACCATACCCATAGAACTTGGAACTACATTATTGTGCCAAGTTTTAAAGAGCTAGCACAAACCGTGTTTGTTTTAGAGTTCCAACTACGTGTATCCATATAAGAAAACTTATTGAAACCTAAACATGTAAACGGTTATTGCAAAGGAACGGTTTAACCTAGAAGAACGAAATTTGGTGAGCCAAGTGGGATTGGTGTACTGATCATTACCTGCAAGTATCATCAAGATTGGGTGAAAAAATGTTTGCAGAGATTTCCGGAAACTCGTAGTTTTTTAGGAATCTTGGCAACCCATTTCAATGAAAGTTATACTCGTCAGTCTATCTTTGGGCTACTTCCATAGGACACAAACCATAGCGATAGAACTTGGAACTTCACAATTGTGACAAGTTTCAAAGAGCTAGCACAAACCGTGTTTGATTTAGAGTTCCAACTACATGTATCCATATAGGAGAAAACAGAGTGAATCCTAAATATGAAAATGGTTACTGCAAAGGAAGGGTTTAAAATAGAAGAACGAAATTTGGTGAGCCAAGTGGGATTGGTGTACAGATCATTACCTGCAAGTATCATCAAGATTGGGTGAAAAAATGTTTGCTGAGATTTCCGGAAACTCGTAGTTTTTTGGAAGCTTGGCAACGCCTTTCAATGAAAGTGATTCTCGTCAGTCTATGCTTTGGGCTACTTCCATAGGAACACAAACCATAGCGATAGAACTTGGAACTACATCATTGTGCCAAGTTTCAAAGAGCTAGCACAAACCGTGTTTGATTTAGAGTTCCAACTACATGTATCCATATAGGAGAAAACAGAGTGAAACCTAAACATGAAAACGGTTACTGCAAAGGAACGGTTTAACCTAGAAGAACGAAATTTGGTGACCTCAGTGGGATTGATGTACTGATCATTAAATCGAAGTATCATCAAGATTGGGTGAAAAAATGTTTGCTGAGATTTCCGGAAACTCGTAGTTTTTTGGAAACTAGGCAACTCCTTTCAATGAATGTGATTCTCGTCAGACTCTGCTTAGGACTACTTCAATAGGACACAAACCATAGTGATAGAACTTGGAACTACATAATTGTGCCAAGTTTCAAAGAGCTAGCACAAACCGTGTTTGATTTAGAGTTCCAACTACATGTATCCATATAGGAGAAACAGAGTGAAACCTAAACATGAAAACGGTTTTTGCACAGGAACGGTTTAACCTAGAAGAACGAAATTTGGTGAGCCAAGTGGGATTGGTGTACTGATCATTACCAGCAAGTATCATCAAAATTGGGAGAAAAAATGTTTGCTGAGATTTCCGGAAACTCGTAGATTTTTGGAAGCTTGGCAACCCCTTTCAATGAAAGTGATTCTCGTCAGTCTCTGCTTGGGGCTACTTCAACAGGACACAAACCATAGCCATAGAACTTGGAACTACATTATTGTGCCAAGTTTCAAAGAGCTAGCACAAAACCGTGTTTGTTTTAGAGTTCCAACTACGTGTATCCATATAAGAGAAAACTTATTGAAACCTAAACATGTAAACGGTTATTGCAAAGGAACGGTTTAACCTAGAAGAACGAAATTTGGTGAGCCAAGTGGGATTGGTGTACTGATCATTACCTGCAAGTATCATCAAGATTGGGTGAAAAAATGTTTGCAGAGATTTCCGGAAACTCGTAGTTTTTAGGAATCTTGGCAACCCCTTTCAATGAAAGTTATACTCGTCAGTCTATCTTTGGGCTACTTCCATAGGACACAAACCATAGCGATAGAACTTGGAACTACACCATTGTGACAAGTTTCAAAGAGCTAGCACAAACCGTGTTTGATTTAGAGTTCCTACTACATGTATCCATATAGGAGAAAACAGAGTGAAACCTAAACATGAAAACGGTTACTGCAAAGGAACGGTTTAACCTAGAAGAACGAAATTTCGTGACCCCAGTGGGATTGATGTACTGATCATTAAATGGAAGTATCATCAAGATTGGGTGAAAAAATGTTTGCTGATATTTCAGGAAACTCGTAGATTTTTGGAAGCTTGGCAACCCCTTTCAATGAAAGTGATTCTCAGCTGTCTCTGCTTGGGGCTACCTCCATCGGTCACAAACCATAGTGATACAAATTGGAACTACATAATTGTGCCAATTTTCAAAGAGCTAGCACAAACCGTGTTTGATTTAGTGTTCCAACTACATGTATCCATATAGGAGAAAACAGAGTGAAACCTAAACATGAAAACGGTGACTACAAAGGAACGGTTTAACCTAGAAGAACGAAATTTGGTGAGCCAAGTGGGATTGGTGTACTGATCATTACCTGCAAGTATCATCAAGATTGGGTGAAAAAATGTTTGCTGAGATTTCCGGAAACTCGTAGTTTTTGGAAACTAGGCAACTCCTTTCAATGAATGTGATTCTCGTCAGTCTCTGCTTAGGGCTACTTCAATAGGATACAAACCATAGTGATAGAACTTGGAACTACATTATAGTGCCAAGTTTCAAAGAGCTAGCACAAACCGTGTTTGATTTAGACTTCCAACTACATGTATCCATATAGGAGAAAACTGATTGAAACCTAAACATGAAAACGGTTATTGCAAAGGAACGCTTTAACCTATAAGAACGAAATTTGGTGAGCCAAGTGGGATTGGTGTACTGATCATTAAATGGAAGTATCATCAAGATTGGGTGAAAAAATGTTTGCTGAGATTTCCGGAAACTCGTAAATTTTTGGAAGCTTGGCAACCCCTTTCAATGAAAGTGATTCTCGTCAGTCTCTGCTTGGGGCTACCGCCATCGGACACAAACCATAGCCATAGAACTTGGAACTACATTATTGTGCCAAGTTTCAAAGAGCTAGCACAAACTGTGTTTGATTTAGAGTTCCAACTACATGTATCCATATAGGAGAAAACTGATTGAAACCTAAACATGAAAACGGTTATTGGAAAGGAACGGTTTAACCTAGAAGAACCAAATTTGGTGAGCCAAGTGGGCCTGGTATACTGATCATTACCTGCAAGTGTCATCAAGATTGGGTGAAAAAATGTTTGCAGAGATTTCCGGAAACTCTTAGTTTTTTGGAAGCTTGGCAACCCCTTTCAATGAAAGTTATACTCGTCAGTCTCTGCTTGCTGCTATTTCAATTGGACACAAAACATAGCCATAGAACTTGGAACTACATTATTGTGCCAAGTTTCAAAGAGCTAGCACAAACCGTGTTTAATTTAGAGTTCCAACTACATGTATCCATATAGGAGAAAACAGAGTGAAACCTAAACATCAAAACGGTTATTTCAAAGGAAGGGTTTAACCTAGATGAACGAAATTTGGTGAGCCAAATGGGATTAGTGTACTGATCATTACCTGCAAGTATCATCAAGATTGGGAGAAAAAATGTTTGCTGAGATTTCCGGAAACTCGTAGTTTTTTGGAAGCTTGGCAACCCCTTTCAATGAAAGTGATTCTCGTCAGTCTATCTTTGGGCTACTTCCATAGGACACAAACCATAGCGATAAAACTTGGAACTACATCATTGTGAAAAGTTTCAAAGAGCTAGCACAAATCGTGTTTGATTTAGAGTTCCAACTACATGTATCCATATAGGAGAAAACAGAGTGAAACCTAAACATGAAAACGGTTATTGCAAAGGAAGGGTTTAACCTAGAAGAACTAAATTTGGTGAGCCAAGTGGGATCGGTGTACTGATCATTACCTGAAAGTATCATCAAGATTGGGTGAAAAAATGTTTGCTGAGATTTCCGGAAACTCGTAGTTTTTTGGAAGCTTGGCAACCCCTTTCAATGAAAGTGATTCTCGTCAGTCTCTCCTTGGGGCTACTTCCATAGGACACAAACCATAGCGATAGAACTTGGAACTACATCATTGTGCCAAGTTTCAAAGAGCTAGCACAAACCGTGTTTGATTTAGAGTTCCAACTACATGTATCCATATAGGAGAAAACAGAGTGAAACCTAAACATGAAAACGGTTATTGCAAAGGAACGGTTTAACCTAGAAGAACGAAATTTGGTGAGCCACGTGGGATTGGTGTACTGATCATTACCTGCAAGTATCATCAAGATTGGGAGAAAAAATGTTTGCTGAGATTTCCGGAAACTCGTAGTTTTTTGGAAGCTTGGCAACGCCTTTCAATGAAAGTGATTCTCGTCAGTCTCTGCTTGGGGCTACTTCCATAGGACACAAACCATAGCGATAGAACTTGGAACTACATCATTGTGACAAGTTTCAAAGAGCTAGCACAAACCGTGTTTGATTTAGAGTTCCAACTACATGTATCCATGTAGGAGAAAACAGAGTGAAACCTAAACATGAAAACGGTTATTGCAAAGGAAGGGTTTAACCTAGAAGAACCAAATTTGGTGAGCCAAGTGGGATTGGTGTACTGATCATTACCTGCAAGTATCATCAAGATTGGGTGAAAAAATGTTTGCTGAGATTTCCGGAAACTCGCAGTTTTTTTGGAAGCTTGGCAACCCCTTTCAATGAAAGTGATTCTAGTCAGTCTCTGCTTGGGGCTACTTCAATAGGACACAAACCATAGCGACAGAACTTGGAACTACATCATTGTGCCATGTTTCAAAGAGCTAGCACAAACCGTGTTTGATTTAGAGTTCCAACTACATGTATCCATATAGGAGAAAACAGAGTGAAACCTAAACATGAAAACGGTTACTGCAAAGGAACGGTTTAACCTAGAAGAACGAAATTTGGTGACCTCAGTGGGATTGATGTACTGATCATTAAATCGAAGTATCATCAAGATTGGGTGAAAAAATGTTTGCTGAGATTTCCGGAAACTCGTAGTTTTTTGGAAACTAGGCAACTCCTTTCAATGAATGTGATTCTCGTCAGACTCTGCTTAGGACTACTTCAATAGGACACAAACCATAGTGATAGAACTTGGAACTACATAATTGTGCCAAGTTTCAAAGAGCTAGCACAAACCGTGTTTGATTTAGAGTTCCAACTACATGTATCCATATAGGAGAAACAGAGTGAAACCTAAACATGAAAACGGTTTTTGCACAGGAACGGTTTAACCTAGAAGAACGAAATTTGGTGAGCCAAGTGGGATTGGTGTACTGATCATTACCAGCAAGTATCATCAAAATTGGGAGAAAAAATGTTTGCTGAGATTTCCGGAAACTCGTAGATTTTTGGAAGCTTGGCAACCCCTTTCAATGAAAGTGATTCTCGTCAGTCTCTGCTTGGGGCTACTTCAACAGGACACAAACCATAGCCATAGAACTTGGAACTACATTATTGTGCCAAGTTTCAAAGAGCTAGCACAAACCGTGTTTGTTTTAGAGTTCCAACTACGTGTATCCATATAAGAGAAAACTTATTGAAACCTAAACATGTAAACGGTTATTGCAAAGGAACGGTTTAACCTAGAAGAACGAAATTTGGTGAGCCAAGTGGGATTGGTGTACTGATCATTACCTGCAAGTATCATCAAGATTGGGTGAAAAAATGTTTGCAGAGATTTCCGGAAACTCGTAGTTTTTAGGAATCTTGGCAACCCCTTTCAATGAAAGTTATACTCGTCAGTCTATCTTTGGGCTACTTCCATAGGACACAAACCATAGCGATAGAACTTGGAACTACACCATTGTGACAAGTTTCAAAGAGCTAGCACAAACCGTGTTTGATTTAGAGTTCCTACTACATGTATCCATATAGGAGAAAACAGAGTGAAACCTAAACATGAAAACGGTTACTGCAAAGGAACGGTTTAACCTAGAAGAACGAAATTTCGTGACCCCAGTGGGATTGATGTACTGATCATTAAATGGAAGTATCATCAAGATTGGGTGAAAAAATGTTTGCTGATATTTCAGGAAACTCGTAGATTTTTGGAAGCTTGGCAACCCCTTTCAATGAAAGTGATTCTCAGCTGTCTCTGCTTGGGGCTACCTCCATCGGTCACAAACCATAGTGATACAAATTGGAACTACATAATTGTGCCAATTTTCAAAGAGCTAGCACAAACCGTGTTTGATTTAGTGTTCCAACTACATGTATCCATATAGGAGAAAACAGAGTGAAACCTAAACATGAAAACGGTGACTACAAAGGAACGGTTTAACCTAGAAGAACGAAATTTGGTGAGCCAAGTGGGATTGGTGTACTGATCATTACCTGCAAGTATCATCAAGATTGGGTGAAAAAATGTTTGCTGAGATTTCCGGAAACTCGTAGTTTTTTGGAAACTAGGCAACTCCTTTCAATGAATGTAATTCTCGTCAGTCTCTGCTTAGGGCTACTTCAATAGGATACAAACCATAGTGATAGAACTTGGAACTACATTATAGTGCCAAGTTTCAAAGAGCTAGCACAAACCGTGTTTGATTTAGACTTCCAACTACATGTATCCATATAGGAGAAAACTGATTGAAACCTAAACATGAAAACGGTTATTGCAAAGGAACGCTTTAACCTATAAGAACGAAATTTGGTGAGCCAAGTGGGATTGGTGTACTGATCATTAAATGGAAGTATCATCAAGATTGGGTGAAAAAATGTTTGCTGAGATTTCCGGAAACTCGTAAATTTTTGGAAGCTTGGCAACCCCTTTCAATGAAAGTGATTCTCGTCAGTCTCTGCTTGGGGCTACCGCCATCGGACACAAACCATAGCCATAGAACTTGGAACTACATTATTGTGCCAAGTTTCAAAGAGCTAGCACAAACTGTGTTTGATTTAGAGTTCCAACTACATGTATCCATATAGGAGAAAACTGATTGAAAACTAAACATGAAAACGGTTATTGCAAAGGAACGGTTTAACCTAGAAGAACCAAATTTGGTGAGCCAAGTGGGCCTGGTATACTGATCATTACCTGCAAGTGTCATCAAGATTGGGTGAAAAAATGTTTGCAGAGATTTCCGGAAACTCTTAGTTTTTTGGAAGCTTGGCAACCCCTTTCAATGAAAGTTATACTCGTCAGTCTCTGCTTGCTGCTATTTCAATTGGAAACAAAACATAGCCATAGAACTTGGAACTACATTATTGTGCCAAGTTTCAAAGAGCTAGCACAAACCGTGTTTAATTTAGAGTTCCAACTACATGTATCCATATAGGAGAAAACAGAGTGAAACCTAAACATCAAAACGGTTATTTCAAAGGAAGGGTTTAACCTAGATGAACGAAATTTGGTGAGCCAAATGGGATTAGTGTACTGATCATTACCTGCAAGTATCATCAAGATTGGGAGAAAAAATGTTTGCTGAGATTTCCGGAAACTCGTAGTTTTTTGGAAGCTTGGCAACCCCTTTCAATGAAAGTGATTCTCGTCAGTCTATCTTTGGGCTACTTCCATAGGACACAAACCATAGCGATAGAACTTGGAACTACATCATTGTGCCATGTTTCAAAGAGCTAGCACAAACCGTGTTTGATTTAGAGTTCCAACGACATGTATCCATATAGGAGAACAGAGTGAAACCTAAACATGAAAACGGTTACTGCAAAGGAACGGTTTAACCTAGAAGAACGAAATTTGGTGACCCCAGTGGGATTGATGTACTGATCATTAAATCGAAGTATCATCAAGATTGGGTGAAAAAATGTTTGCTGAGATTTCCGGAAACTCGTAGTTTTTTGGAAACTAGGCAACTCCTTTCAATGAATGTGATTCTCCTCAGACTCTGCTTAGGACTACTTCAATAGGACACAAACCATAGTGATAGAACTTGGAACTACATAATTGTGCCAAGTTTCAAAGAGCTAGCACAAACCGTGTTTGATTTAGAGTTCCAACTACATGTATCCATATAGGAGAAACAGAGTGAAACCTAAACATGAAAACGGTTTTTGCACAGGAACGGTTTAATCTAGAAGAACGAAATTTGGTGAGCCAAGTGGGATTGGTGTACTGATCATTACCTGCAAGTATCATCAAAATTGGGAGAAAAAAGGTTTGCTGAGATTTCCGGAAACTCGTAGATTTTTGGAAGCTTGGCAACCCCTTTCAATGAAAGTGATTCTCGTCAGTCTCTGCTTGGGGCTACTTCAACAGGACACAAACCATACCCATAGAACTTGGAACTACATTATTGTGCCAAGTTTTAAAGAGCTAGCACAAACCGTGTTTGTTTTAGAGTTCCAACTACGTGTATCCATATAAGAGAAAACTTATTGAAACCTAAACATGTAAACGGTTATTGCAAAGGAACGGTTTAACCTAGAAGAACGAAATTTGGTGAGCCAAGTGGGATTGGTGTACTGATCATTACCTGCAAGTATCATCAAGATTGGGTGAAAAAATGTTTGCAGAGATTTCCGGAAACTCGTAGTTTTTAGGAATCTTGGCAACCCATTTCAATGAAAGTTATACTCGTTAGTCTATCTTTGGGCTACTTCCATAGGACACAAACCATAGCGATAGAACTTGGAACTTCACAATTGTGACAAGTTTCAAAGAGCTAGCACAAACCGTGTTTGATTTAGAGTTCCAACTACATGTATCCATATAGGAGAAAACAGAGTGAATCCTAAATATGAAAATGGTTACTGCAAAGGAAGGGTTTAAAATAGAAGAACGAAATTTGGTGAGCCAAGTGGGATTGGTGTACAGATCATTACCTGCAAGTATCATCAAGATTGGGTGAAAAAATGTTTGCTGAGATTTCCGGAAACTCGTAGTTTTTTGGAAGCTTGGCAACGCCTTTCAATGAAAGTGATTCTCGTCAGTCTATGCTTTGGGCTACTTCCATAGGACACAAACCATAGCGATAGAACTTGGAACTACATCATTGTGCCAAGTTTCAAAGAGCTAGCACAAACCGTGTTTGATTTAGAGTTCCAACTACATGTATCCATATAGGAGAAAACAGAGTGAAACCTAAACATGAAAACGGTTACTGCAAAGGAACGGTTTAACCTAGAAGAACGAAATTTGGTGACCTCAGTGGGATTGATGTACTGATCATTAATCGAAGTATCATCAAGATTGGGTGAAAAAATGTTTGCTGAGATTTCCGGAAACTCGTAGTTTTTTGGAAACTAGGCAACTCCTTTCAATGAATGTGATTCTCGTCAGACTCTGCTTAGGACTACTTCAATAGGACACAAACCATAGTGATAGAACTTGGAACTACATAATTGTGCCAAGTTTCAAAGAGCTAGCACAAACCGTGTTTGATTTAGAGTTCCAACTACATGTATCCATATAGGAGAAACAGAGTGAAACCTAAACATGAAAACGGTTTTTGCACAGGAACGGTTTAACCTAGAAGAACGAAATTTGGTGAGCCAAGTGGGATTGGTGTACTGATCATTACCAGCAAGTATCATCAAAATTGGGAGAAAAATGTTTGCTGAGATTTCCGGAAACTCGTAGATTTTGGAAGCTTGGCAACCCCTTTCAATGAAAGTGATTCTCGTCAGTCTCTGCTTGGGGCTACTTCAACAGGACACAAACCATAGCCATAGAACTTGGAACTACATTATTGTGCCAAGTTTCAAAGAGCTAGCACAAACCGTGTTTGTTTTAGAGTTCCAACTACGTGTATCCATATAAGAGAAAACTTATTGAAACCTAAACATGTAAAACGGTTATTGCAAAGGAACGGTTTAACCTAGAAGAACGAAATTTGGTGAGCCAAGTGGGATTGGTGTACTGATCATTACCTGCAAGTATCATCAAGATTGGGTGAAAAAATGTTGCAGAGATTTCCGGAAACTCGTAGTTTTTAGGAATCTTGGCAACCCCTTTCAATGAAAGTTTATACTCGTCAGTCTATCTTTGGGCTACTTCCATAGGACACAACCATAGCGATAGAACTTGGAACTACACCATTGTGACAAGTTTCAAAGAGCTAGCACAAACCGTGTTTGATTTAGAGTTCCTACTACATGTATCCATATAGGAGAAAACAGAGTGAAACCTAAACATGAAAACGGTTACTGCAAAGGAACGGTTTAACCTAGAAGAACGAAATTTCGTGACCCCAGTGGGATTGATGTACTGATCATTAAATGGAAGTATCATCAAGATTGGGTGAAAAAATGTTTGCTGATATTTCAGGAAACTCGTAGATTTTTGGAAGCTTGGCAACCCCTTTCAATGAAAGTGATTCTCAGCTGTCTCTGCTTGGGGCTACCTCCATCGGTCACAAACCATAGTGATACAAATTGGAACTACATAATTGTGCCAATTTTCAAAGAGCTAGCACAAACCGTGTTTGATTTAGTGTTCCAACTACATGTATCCATATAGGAGAAAACAGAGTGAAACCTAAACATGAAAACGGTGACTACAAAGGAACGGTTTAACCTAGAAGAACGAAATTTGGTGAGCCAAGTGGGATTGGTGTACTGATCATTACCTGCAAGTATCATCAAGATTGGGTGAAAAAATGTTTGCTGAGATTTCCGGAAACTCGTAGTTTTTTGGAAACTAGGCAACTCCTTTCAATGAATGTGATTCTCGTCAGTCTCTGCTTAGGGCTACTTCAATAGGATACAAACCATAGTGATAGAACTTGGAACTACATTATAGTGCCAAGTTTCAAAGAGCTAGCACAAACCGTGTTTGATTTAGACTTCCAACTACATGTATCCATATAGGAGAAAACTGATTGAACCTAAACATGAAAACGGTTATTGCAAAGGAACGCTTTAACCTATAAGAACGAAATTTGGTGAGCCAAGTGGGATTGGTGTACTGATCATTAAATGGAAGTATCATCAAGATTGGGTGAAAAATGTTTGCTGAGATTTTCCGGAAACTCGTAAATTTTGGAAGCTTGGCAACCCCTTTCAATGAAAGTGATTCTCGTCAGTCTCTGCTTGGGGCTACCGCCATCGGACACAAACCATAGCCATAGAACTTGGAACTACATTATTGTGCCAAGTTTCAAAGAGCTAGCACAAACTGTGTTTGATTTAGAGTTCCAACTACATGTATCCATATAGGAGAAAACTGATTGAAACCTAAAACATGAAAACGGTTATTGGAAAGGAACGGTTTAACCTAGAAGAACCAAATTTGGTGAGCCAAGTGGGCCTGGTATACTGATCATTACCTGCAAGTGTCATCAAGATTGGGTGAAAAAATGTTTGCAGAGATTCCGGAAACTCTTAGTTTTTTGGAAGCTTGGCAACCCCTTTCAATGAAAGTTATACTCGTCAGTCTCTGCTTGCTGCTATTTCAATTGGACACAAAACATAGCCATAGAACTTGGAACTACATTATTGTGCCAAGTTTCAAAGAGCTAGCACAAACCGTGTTTAATTTAGAGTTCCACTACATGTATCCATATAGGAGAAAACAGAGTGAAACCTAAACATCAAAACGGTTATTTCAAAGGAAGGGTTTAACCTAGATGAACGAAATTTGGTGAGCCAAATGGGATTAGTGTACTGATCATTACCTGCAAGTATCATCAAGATTGGGAGAAAAAATGTTTGCTGAGATTTCCGGAAACTCGTAGTTTTTTGGAAGCTTGGCAACCCCTTTCAATGAAAGTGATTCTCGTCAGTCTATCTTGGGCTACTTCCATAGGACACAAACCATAGCGATAAAACTTGGAACTACATCATTGTGAAAAGTTTCAAAGAGCTAGCACAAATTCGTGTTTGATTTAGAGTTCCAACTACATGTATCCATATAGGAGAAAACAGAGTGAAACCTAAACATGAAAACGGTTATTGCAAAGGAAGGGTTTAACCTAGAAGAACTAAATTTGGTGAGCCAAGTGGGATCGGTGTACTGATCATTACCTGAAAGTATCATCAAGATTGGGTGAAAAAATGTTTGCTGAGATTTCCGGAAACTCGTAGTTTTTTGGAAGCTTGGCAACGCCTTTCAATGAAAGTGATTCTCGTCAGTCTCTCCTTGGGGCTACTTCCATAGGACACAAACCATAGCGATAGAACTTGGAACTACATCATTGTGCCAAGTTTCAAAGAGCTAGCACAAACCGTGTTTGATTTAGAGTTCCAACTACATGTATCCATATAGGAGAAAACAGAGTGAAACCTAAACATGAAAACGGTTATTGCAAAGGAACGGTTTAACCTAGAAGAACGAAATTTGGTGAGCCACGTGGGATTGGTGTACTGATCATTACCTGCAAGTATCATCAAGATTGGGAGAAAAAATGTTTGCTGAGATTTCCGGAAACTCGTAGTTTTTTGGAAGCTTGGCAACGCCTTTCAATGAAAGTGATTCTCGTCAGTCTCTGCTTGGGGCTACTTCCATAGGACACAAACCATAGCGATAGAACTTGGAACTACATCATTGTGACAAGTTTCAAAGAGCTAGCACAAACCGTGTTTGATTTAGAGTTCCAACTACATGTATCCATGTAGGAGAAAACAGAGTGAAACCTAAACATGAAAACGTTATTGCAAAGGGAAGGGTTTAACCTAGAAGAACCAAATTTGGTGAGCCAAGTGGGATTGGTGTACTGATCATTACCTGCAAGTATCATCAAGATTGGGTGAAAAATGTTTGCTGAGATTTCCGGAAACTCGCAGTTTTTTTGGAAGCTTGGCAACCCCTTTCAATGAAAGTGATTCTAGTCAGTCTCTTGCTTGGGGCTACTTCAATAGGACACAAACCATAGCGACAGAACTTGGAACTACATCATTGTGCCATGTTTCAAAGAGCTAGCACAAACCGTGTTTGATTTAGAGTTCCAACTACATGTATCCATATAGGAGAAAACAGAGTGAAACCTAAACATGAAAACGGTTACTGCAAAGGAACGGTTTAACCTAGAAGAACGAAATTTGGTGACCTCAGTGGGATTGATGTACTGATCATTAAATCGAAGTATCATCAAGATTGGGTGAAAAAATGTTTGCTGAGATTTCCGGAAACTCGTAGTTTTTTGGAAACTAGGCAACTCCTTTCAATGAATGTGATTCTCGTCAGACTCTGCTTAGGACTACTTCAATAGGACACAAACCATAGTGATAGAACTTGGAACTACATAATTGTGCCAAGTTTCAAAGAGCTAGCACAAACCGTGTTTGATTTAGAGTTCCAACTACATGTATCCATATAGGAGAAACAGAGTGAAACCTAAACATGAAAACGGTTTTTGCACAGGAACGGTTTAACCTAGAAGAACGAAATTTGGTGAGCCAAGTGGGATTGGTGTACTGATCATTACCAGCAAGTATCATCAAAATTGGGAGAAAAAATGTTTGCTGAGATTTCCGGAAACTCGTAGATTTTTGGAAGCTTGGCAACCCCTTTCAATGAAAGTGATTCTCGTCAGTCTCTGCTTGGGGCTACTTCAACAGGACACAAACCATAGCCATAGAACTTGGAACTACATTATTGTGCCAAGTTTCAAAGAGCTAGCACAAACCGTGTTTGTTTTAGAGTTCCAACTACGTGTATCCATATAAGAGAAAACTTATTGAAACCTAAACATGTAAACGGTTATTGCAAAAGGAACGGTTTAACCTAGAAGAACGAAATTTGGTGAGCCAAGTGGGATTGGTGTACTGATCATTACCTGCAAGTATCATCAAGATTGGGTGAAAAAATGTTTGCAGAGATTTCCGGAAACTCGTAGTTTTTAGGAATCTTGGCAACCCCTTTCAATGAAAGTTATACTCGTCAGTCTATCTTTGGGCTACTTCCATAGGACACAAACCATAGAGATAGAACTTGGAACTACACCATTGTGACAAGTTTCAAAGAGCTAGCACAAACCGTGTTTGATTTAGAGTTCCTACTACATGTATCCATATAGGAGAAAACAGAGTGAAACCTAAACATGAAAACGGTTACTGCAAAGGAACGGTTTAACCTAGAAGAACGAAATTTCGTGACCCCAGTGGGATTGATGTACTGATCATTAAATGGAAGTATCATCAAGATTGGGTGAAAAAATGTTTGCTGATATTTCAGGAAACTCGTAGATTTTTGGAAGCTTGGCAACCCCTTTCAATGAAAGTGATTCTCAGCTGTCTCTGCTTGGGGCTACCTCCATCGGTCACAAACCATAGTGATACAAATTGGAACTACATAATTGTGCCAATTTTCAAAGAGCTAGCACAAACCGTGTTTGATTTAGTGTTCCAACTACATGTATCCATATAGGAGAAAACAGAGTGAAACCTAAACATGAAAACGGTGACTACAAAGGAACGGTTTAACCTAGAAGAACGAAATTTGGTGAGCCAAGTGGGATTGGTGTACTGATCATTACCTGCAAGTATCATCAAGATTGGGTGAAAAAATGTTTGCTGAGATTTCCGGAAACTCGTAGTTTTTTGGAAACTAGGCAACTCCTTTCAATGAATGTGATTCTCGTCAGTCTCTGCTTAGGGCTACTTCAATAGGATACAAACCATAGTGATAGAACTTGGAACTACATTATAGTGCCAAGTTTCAAAGAGCTAGCACAAACCGTGTTTGATTTAGACTTCCAACTACATGTATCCATATAGGAGAAAACTGATTGAAACCTAAACATGAAAACGGTTATTGCAAAGGAACGCTTTAACCTATAAGAACGAAATTTGGTGAGCCAAGTGGGATTGGTGTACTGATCATTAAATGGAAGTATCATCAAGATTGGGTGAAAAAATGTTTGCTGAGATTTCCGGAAACTCGTAAATTTTTGGAAGCTTGGCAACCCCTTTCAATGAAAGTGATTCTCGTCAGTCTCTGCTTGGGGCTACCGCCATCGGACACAAACCATAGCCATAGAACTTGGAACTACATTATTGTGCCAAGTTTCAAAGAGCTAGCACAAACTGTGTTTGATTTAGAGTTCCAACTACATGTATCCATATAGGAGAAAACTGATTGAAAACTAAACATGAAAACGGTTATTGCAAAGGAACGGTTTAACCTAGAAGAACCAAATTTGGTGAGCCAAGTGGGCCTGGTATACTGATCATTACCTGCAAGTGTCATCAAGATTGGGTGAAAAAATGTTTGCAGAGATTTCCGGAAACTCTTAGTTTTTTGGAAGCTTGGCAACCCCTTTCAATGAAAGTTATACTCGTCAGTCTCTGCTTGCTGCTATTTCAATTGGAAACAAAACATAGCCATAGAACTTGGAACTACATTATTGTGCCAAGTTTCAAAGAGCTAGCACAAACCGTGTTTAATTTAGAGTTCCAACTACATGTATCCATATAGGAGAAAACAGAGTGAAACCTAAACATCAAAACGGTTATTTCAAAGGAAGGGTTTAACCTAGATGAACGAAATTTGGTGAGCCAAATGGGATTAGTGTACTGATCATTACCTGCAAGTATCATCAAGATTGGGAGAAAAAATGTTTGCTGAGATTTCCGGAAACTCGTAGTTTTTTGGAAGCTTGGCAACCCCTTTCAATGAAAGTGATTCTCGTCAGTCTATCTTTGGGCTACTTCCATAGGACACAAACCATAGCGATAAAACTTGGAACTACATCATTGTGAAAAGTTTCAAAGAGCTAGCACAAATCGTGTTTGATTTAGAGTTCCAACTACATGTATCCATATAGGAGAAAACAGAGTGAAACCTAAACATGAAAACGGTTATTGCAAAGGAAGGGTTTAACCTAGAAGAACTAAATTTGGTGAGCCAAGTGGGATCGGTGTACTGATCATTACCTGAAAGTATCATCAAGATTGGGTGAAAAAATGTTTGCTGAGATTTCCGGAAACTCGTAGTTTTTTGGAAGCTTGGCAACGCCTTTCAATGAAAGTGATTCTCGTCAGTCTCTGCTTGGGGCTACTTCCATAGGACACAAACCATAGCGATAGAACTTGGAACTACATCATTGTGCCAAGTTTCAAAGAGCTAGCACAAACCGTGTTTGATTTAGAGTTCCAACTACATGTATCCATATAGGAGAAAACAGAGTGAAACCTAAACATGAAAACGGTTATTGCAAAGGAACGGTTTAACCTAGAAGAACGAAATTTGGTGAGCCACGTGGGATTGGTGTACTGATCATTACCTGCAAGTATCATCAAGATTGGGAGAAAAAATGTTTGCTGAGATTTCCGGAAACTCGTAGTTTTTTGGAAGCTTGGCAACGCCTTTCAATGAAAGTGATTCTCGTCAGTCTCTGCTTGGGGCTACTTCCATAGGACACAAACCATAGCGATAGAACTTGGAACTACATCATTGTGACAAGTTTCAAAGAGCTAGCACAAACCGTGTTTGATTTAGAGTTCCAACTACATGTATCCATGTAGGAGAAAACAGAGTGAAACCTAAACATGAAAACGGTTATTGCAAAGGAAGGGTTTAACCTAGAAGAACCAAATTTGGTGAGCCAAGTGGGATTGGTGTACTGATCATTACCTGCAAGTATCATCAAGATTGGGTGAAAAAATGTTTGCTGAGATTTCCGGAAACTCGCAGTTTTTTTGGAAGCTTGGCAACCCCTTTCAATGAAAGTGATTCTAGTCAGTCTCTGCTTGGGGCTACTTCAATAGGACACAAACTATAGCGATAGAACTTGGAACTACATCATTGTGCCATGTTTCAAAGAGCTAGCACAAACCGTGTTTGATTTAGAGTTCCAACTACATGTATCCATATAGGAGAAAACAGAGTGAAACTTAAACATGAAAACGGTTACTGCAAAGGAACGGTTTAACCTAGAAGAACGAAATTTGGTGACCCCAGTGGGATTGATGTACTGATCATTAAATCGAAGTATCATCAAGATTGGGTGAAAAAATGTTTGCTGAGATTTCCGGAAACTCGTAGTTTTTTGGAAACTAGGCAACTCCTTTCAATGAATGTGATTCTCGTCAGACTCTGCTTAGGACTACTTCAATAGGACACAAACCATAGTGATAGAACTTGGAACTACATAATTGTGCCAAGTTTCAAAGAGCTAGCACAAACCGTGTTTGATTTAGAGTTCCAACTACATGTATCCATATAGGAGAAACAGAGTGAAACCTAAACATGAAAACGGTTTTTGCACAGGAACGGTTTAACCTAGAAGAACGAAATTTGGTGAGCCAAGTGGGATTGGTGTACTGATCATTACCAGCAAGTATCATCAAAATTGGGAGAAAAAGTGTTTGCTGAGATTTCAGGAAACTCGTAGATTTTTGGAAGCTTGGCAACCCCTTTCAATGAAAGTGATTCTCGTCAGTCTCTGCTTGGGGCTACTTCAACAGGACACAAACCATAGCCATAGAACTTGGAACTACATTATTGTGCCAAGTTTCAAAGAGCTAGCACAAACCGTGTTTGTTTTAGAGTTCCAACTACGTGTATCCATATAAGAGAAAACTTATTGAAACCTAAACATGTAAACGGTTATTGCAAAGGAACGGTTTAACCTAGAAGAACGAAATTTGGTGAGCCAAGTGGGATTGGTGTACTGATCATTACCTGCAAGTATCATCAAGATTGGGTGAAAAAATGTTTGCAGAGATTTCCGGAAACTCGTAGTTTTTAGGAATCTTGGCAACCCCTTTCAATGAAAGTTATACTCGTCAGTCTATCTTTGGGCTACTTCCATAGGACACAAACCATAGCGATAGAACTTGGAACTACACCATTGTGACAAGTTTTCAAAGAGCTAGCACAAACCGTGTTTGATTTAGAGTTCCTACTACATGTATCCATATAGGAGAAAACAGAGTGAAACCTAAACATGAAAACGGTTATTGCAAAGGAAGGGTTTAAAATAGAAGAACGAAATTCGGTGAGCCAAGTGGGATTGGAGTACAGATCATTACCTGCAAGTATCATCAAGATTGGGTGAAAAAAATGTTTGCTGAGATTTCCGGAAACTCGTAGTTTTTTGGAAGCTTGGCAACGCCTTTCAATGAAAGTGATTCTCGTCAGTCTATGCTTTGGGCTACTTCCATAGGACACAAACCATAGCGATAGAACTTGGAACTACATCATTGTGCAAAGTTTCAAAAGGCTAGCACAAACCGTGTTTGATTTAGAGTTCCAACTACATGTATCCATATAGGAGAAAACAGAGTGAAACCTAAACATGAAAACGGTTACTGCAAAAGAACGCTTTAACGTATAAGAACGAAATTTGGTGAGCCAAGTGGGATTGGTGTACTGATCATTACCTGCAAGTATCATCAGGATTGGGAGAAAAAATGTTTGCTGAGTTTTCAGGAAACTCGTAGTTTTTTGGAAGCTTGGCAACCCCTTTCAATGAAAGTGATTCTCATCAGTCTCTGCTTGGGGCTACTTCCATAGGACACAAACCATAGCCATAGAACTTGGAACTACATTATTGTGCCAAGTTTCAAAGAGCTTGCACAAACGGTGTTTGATTTAGAGTTCCAACTACATGTATCCATATAGGAGAAAACAGAGTGAAACCTAAACATGAAAACGGTTACTGCAAAGGAACGGTTTAACCTAGAAGAACGAAATTTCGTGACCCCAGTGGGATTGATGTACTGATCATTAAATGGAAGTATCATCAAGATTGGGTGAAAAAATGTTTGCTGATATTTCAGGAAACTCGTAGATTTTTGGAAGCTTGGCAACCCCTTTCAATGAAAGTGATTCTCAGCTGTCTCTGCTTGGGGCTACCTCCATCGGTCACAAACCATAGTGATAGAAATTGGAACTACATAATTGTGCCAATTTTCAAAGAGCTAGCACAAACCGTGTTTGATTTAGTGTTCCAACTACATGTATCCATACAGGAGAAAACAGAGTGAAACCTAAACATGAAAACGGTGACTACAAAGGAACGGTTTAACCTAGAAGAACGAAATTTGGTGAGCCAAGTGGGATTGGTGTACTGATCTTTACCTGCAAGTATCATCAAGACTGGGTGAAAAAATGTTTGCTGAGATTTCCGGAAACTCGTAGTTTTTTGGAAACTAGGCAACTCCTTTCAATGAATGTGATTCTCGTCAGTCTCTGCTTAGGGCTACTTCAATAGGATACAAACCATAGTGATAGAACTTGGAACTACATTATAGTGCCAAGTTTCAAAGAGCTAGCACAAACCGTGTTTGATTTAGACTTCCAACTACATGTATCCATATAGGAGAAAACTGATTGAAACCTAAACATGAAAACGGTTATTGCAAAGGAACGGTTTAACCTAGAAGAACCAAATTTGGTGAGCCAAGTGGGCCTGGTATACTGATCATTACCCGCAAGTATCATCAAGATTGGGTGAAAAAATGTTTGCTGAGATTTCCGGAAACTCGCAGTTTTTTTGGAAGCTTGGCAACCCCTTTCAATGAAAGTGATTCTAGTCAGTCTCTGCTTGGGGCTATTTCAATAGGACACAAACCATAGCGATAGAACTTGGAACTACATCATTGTGCCAAGTTTCAAAGAGCTAGCACAAACCGTGTTTGAATTAGAGTTCCAACTACATGTATCCATATAGGAGAAAACACAGTGAAACCTAAACATGAAAACGGTTACTGCAAAGGAACGGTTTAACCTAGAAGAACGAAATTTGGTGACCCCAGTGGGATTGATGTACTGATCATTAAATCGAAGTATCATCAAGATTGGGTGAAAAAATGTTTGCTGAGATTTCCGGAAACTCGTAGTTTTTTGGAAACTAGGCAACTCCTTTCAATGAATGTGATTCTCGTCAGTCTCTGCTTAGGACTACTTCAATAGGACAGAAACCATAGTGATAGAACTTGGAACTACATAATTGTGCCAAGTTTCAAAGAGATAGCAAAAACCGTGTTTGATTTAGAGTTCCAACTACATGTATCCATATAGGAGAAACAGAGTGAAACCTAAACATGAAAACGGTTTTTGCACAGGAACGGTTTAACCTAGAAGAACGAAATTTGGTGAGCCAAGTGGGATTGGTGTACTGATCATTACCTGCAAGTATCATCAAGATTGGGAGAAAAAAAGGTTTGCTGAGATTTCCGGAAACTCGTAGATTTTTGGAAGCTTGGCAACCCATTTCAATGAAAGTGATTCTCGTCAGTCTCTGCTTGGGGCTACTTCAACAGGACACAAACCATAGCCATAGAACTTGGAACTACATTATTGTGCCAAGTTTCAAAGAGCTAGCACAAACCGTGTTTGTTTTAGAGTTCCAACTACGTGTATCCATATAAGAGAAAACTTATTGAAACCTAAACATGTAAACGGTTATTGCAAAGGAACGGTTTAACCTAGAAGAACGAAATTTGGTGAGCCAAGTGGGATTGGTGTACTGATCATTACCTGCAAGTATCATCAAGATTGGGTGAAAAAATGTTTGCAGAGATTTCCGGAAACTCGTAGTTTTTAGGAATCTTGGCAACCCCTTTCAATGAAAGTTATACTCGTCAGACTATCTTTGGGCTACTTCCATAGGACACAAACCATAGCGATAGAACTTGGAACTACACAATTGTGACAAGTTTCAAAGAGCTAGCACAAACCGTGTTTGATTTAGAGTTCCAACTACATGTATCCATATAGGAGAAAACAGAGTGAATCCTAAACATGAAAATGGTTACTGCAAAGGAAGGGTTTAAAATAGAAGAACGAAATTTGGTGAGCCAAGTGGGATTGGTGTACAGATCATTACCTGCAAGTGTCATCAAGATTGGGTGAAAAAATGTTTGCTGAGATTTCCGGAATCTCGTAGTTTTTTGGAAGCTTGGCAACGCCTTTCAATGAAAGTGATTCTCGTCAGTCTATGCTTTGGGGTACTTCCATAGGACACAAACCATAGCGATAGAACTTGGAACTACATCATTGTGCCAAGTTTCAAAGAGCTAGCACAAACTGTGTTTGATTTAGTGTTCCAACTACATGTATCCATGTAGGAGAAAACAGAGTGAAACCTAAACATGAAAACGGTTATTGCAAAGGAAGGGTTTAACCTAGAAGAACCAAATTTGGTGAGCCAAGTGGGATTGGTGCACTGATCATTAACTGCAAGTATCATCAAGATTGGGTGAAAAAATGTTTGCTGAGATTTCCGGAAATTCGCAGTTTTTTTGGAAGCTTGGCAACCCCTTTCAATGAAAGTGATTCTAGTCAGTCTCTGCTTGGGGCTACTTCAATAGGACACAAACCATAGCGATAGAACTTGGAACTACATCATTGTGCCATGTTTCAAAGAGCTAGCACAAACCGTGTTTGATTTAGAGTTCCAACTACATGTATCCATATAGGAGAAAACAGAGTGAAACCTAAACATGAAAACGGTTACTGCAAAGGAACGGTTTAACCTAGAAGAACGAAATTTGGTGACCCCAGTGGGATTGATGTACTGATCATTAAATCGAAGTATCATCAAGATTGGGTGAAAAAATGTTTGCTGAGATTTCCGGAAACTCGTAGTTTTTTGGAAACTAGGCAACTCCTTTCAATGAATGTGATTCTCGTCAGTCTCTGCTTAGGACTACTTCAATAGGACACAAACCATAGTGATAGAACTTGGAACTACATAATTGTGCCAAGTTTCAAAGAGCTAGCACAAACCGTGTTGATTTAGAGTTCCAACTACATGTATCCATATAGGAGAAACAGAGTGAAACCTAAATATGAAAACGGTTTTTGCACAGGAACGGTTTAACCTAGAAGAACGAAATTTGGTGAGCCAAGTGGGATTGGTGTACTGATCATTACCTGCAAGTATCATCAAAATTGGGAGAAAAAAGGTTTGCTGAGATTTCCCGGAAACTCGTAGATTTTTGGAAGCTTGGCAACCCCTTTCAATGAAAGTGATTTTCGTCAGTCTCTGCTTGGGGCTACTTCCACAGGACACAAACCATAGCCATAGAACTTGGAACTACATTATTGTGCCAAGTTTCAAAGAGCTAGCACAAACCGTGTTTGTTTTAGAGTTCCAACTACGTGTATCCATATAAGAGAAAACTTATTGAAACCTAAACATGTAAACGGTTATTGGAAAGGAACGGTTTAACCTAGAAGAACGAAATTTGGTGAGCCAAGTGGGATTGGGGTACTGATCATTACCTGCAAGTATCATCAAGATTGGGTGAAAAAATGTTTGCAGAGATTTCCGGAAACTCGTAGTTTTTAGGAATCTTGGCAACCCCTTTCAATGAAAGTTATACTCGTCAGTCTATCTTTGGGCTACTTCCATAGGACACAAACCATAGCGATAGAACTTGGAACTACACCATTGTGACAAGTTTCAAAGAGCTAGCACAAACCGTGTTTGATTTAGAGTTCCTACTACATGTATCCATATAGGAGAAAACAGAGTGAAACCTAAACATGAAAACGGTTATTGCAAAGGAAGGGTTTAAAATAGAAGAACGAAATTCGGTGAGCCAAGTGGGATTGGTGTACAGATCATTACCTGCAAGTATCATCAAGATTGGGTGAAAAAAATGTTTGCTGAGATTTCCGGAAACTCGTAGTTTTTTGGAAGCTTGGCAGCGCCTTTCAATGAAAGTGATTCTCGTCAGTCTATGCTTTGGGCTACTTCCATAGGACACAAACCATAGCGATAGAACTTGGAACTACATCATTGTGCCAAGTTTCAAAGGGCTAGCACAAACCGTGTTTGATTTAGAGTTCCAACTACATGTATCCATATAGGAGAAAACAGAGTGAAACCTAAACATGAAAACGGTTACTGCAAAGGAACGCTTTAACCTATAAGAACGAAATTTGGTGAGCCAAGTGGGATTGGTGTACTGATCATTACCTGCAAGTATCATCAGGATTGGGTGAAAAAATGTTTGCTGAGTTTTCAGGAAACTCGTAGATTTTTGGAAGCTTGGCAACCCCTTTCAATGAAAGTGATTCTCAGCTGTCTCTGCTTGGGGCTACCTCCATCAGTCACAAACCATAGTGATAGAAATTGGATCTACATTATTGTGCCAATTTTCAAAGAGCTAGCACAAACAGTGTTTGATTTAGTGTTCCAACTACATGTATCCATATAGGAGAAAACAGAGTGAAACCTAAACATGAAAACGGTGACTACAAAGGAACGGTTTAACCTAGAAGAACGAAATTTGGTGAGCCAAGTGGGATTGGTGTACTGATCATTACCTGCAAGTATCATCAAGATTGGGTGAAAAAATGTTTGCTGAGATTTCCGGAAACTCGTAGTTTTTTGGAAACTAGGCAACTCCTTTCAATGAATGTGATTCTCGTCAGTCTCTGCTTAGGGCTACTTCAATAGGATACAAACCATAGTGATAGAACTTGGAACTACATTATAGTGCCAAGTTTCAAAGAGCTAGCACAAACCGTGTTTGTTTTAGAGTTCCAACTACGTGTATCCATATAAGAGAAAACTTATTGAATCCTAAACATGTAAACGGTTATTGCAAAGGAACGGTTTAACCTAGAAGAACGAAATGTGGTGAGCCAAGTGGGATTGGTGTACTGATCATTACCTGCAAGTATCATCAAGATTGGGTGAAAAAATGTTTACTGAGATTTCCGGAAACTCGCAGTTTTTTTGGAAGCTTGGCAACCCCTTTCAATGAAAGTGATTCTAGTCAGTCTCTGCTTGGGGCTATTTCAATAGGACACAAACCATAGCGATAGAACTTGGAACTACATCATTGTGCCACGTTTCAAAGAGCTAGCACAAACCGTGTTTGATTTAGAGTTCCAACTACATGTATCCATAAAGGAGAAAACAGAGTGAAACCTAAACATGAAAACGGTTACTGCAAAGGAACGGTTTAACCTAGAAGAACGAAATTTGGTGACCCCAGTGGGATTGATGTACTGATCATTAAATCGAAGTATCATCAAGATTGGGTGAAAAAATGTTTGCTGAGATTTCCGGAAACTCGTAGTTTTTTGGAAACTAGGCAACTCCTTTCACTGAATGTGATTCTCGTCAGTCTCTGCTTAGGACTACTTCAATAGGACACAAACCATAGTGATAGAACTTGGAACTACACAATTGTGACAAGTTTCAAAGAGCTAGCACAAACCGTGTTTGATTTAGAGTTCCAACTACATGTATCCATATAGGAGAAAACAGAGTGAATCCTAAACATGAAAATGGTTACTGCAAAGGAAGAGTTTAAAATAGAAGAACGAAATTTGGTGAGCCAAGTGGGATTGGTGTACAGATCATTACCTGCAAGTATCATCAAGATTGGGTGAAAAAATGTTTGCTGAGATTTCCGGAAACTCGTAGTTTTTTGGAAGCTTGGCAACGCCTTTCAATGAAAGTGATTCTCGTCAGTCTATGCTTTGGGCTACTTCCATAGGACACAAACCATAGCGATAGAACTTGGAACTACATCATTGTGCCAAGTTTCAAAGAGCTAGCACAAACTGTGTTTGATTTAGAGTTCCAACTACATGTATCCATATAGGAGAAAACAGAGTGAAACCTAAACATGAAAACGGTTACTGCAAAGGAACGCTTTAACCTATAAGAACGAAATTTGGTGAGCCAAGTGGGATTGGTGTACTGATCATTAAATGGAAGTATCATCAAGATTGGGTGAAAAAAAGTTTGCTGAGATTTCCGGAAACTCGTAGATTTTTGGAAGCTTGGCAACCCCTTCAATGAAAGTGATTCTCGTCAGTCTCTGCTTGGGGCTACCGCCATCGGACACAAACCATACCATAGAACTTGGAACTACATAATTGTGCCAAGTTTCAAAGAGCTAGCACAAACGGTGTTTGATTTAGAGTTCCAACTACATGTATCCATATAGGAGAAAACTGATTGAAACCTAAACATGAAAACGGTTATTGCAAAGGAACGGTTTAACCTAGAAGAACCAAATTTGGTGAGCCAAGTGGGCCTGGTATACTGATCATTACCTGCAAGTGTCATCAAGATTGGGTGAAAAAATGTTTGCAGAGATTTCCGGAAACTCTTAGTTTTTTGGAAGCTTGGCAACCCCTTTCAATGAAAGTTATACTCATCAGTCTCTGCTTGGGGCTATTTCAATTGGACACAAAACATAGCCATAGAACTTGGAACTACATTATTGTGCCAAGTTTCAAAGAGCTAGCACAAACCGTGTTTAATTTAGAGTTCCAACTACATGTATCCATATAGGAGAAAACAGAGTGAAACCTAAACATGAAAACGGTTACTGCAAAGGAACGCTTTAACCTATAAGAACGAAATTTGGTGAGCCAAGTGGGATTGGTGTACTGATCATTACCTGCAAGTATCATCAGGATTGGGTGAAAAAATGTTTGCTGAGTTTTCAGGAAACTCGTAGATTTTTGGAAGCTTGGCAACCCCTTTCAATGAAAGTGATTCTCAGCTGTCTCTGCTTGGGGCTACCTCCATCGGTCACAAACCATAGTGATAGAAATTGGAACTACATTATTGTGCCAATTTTCAAAGAGCTAGCACAAACAGTGTTTGATTTAGTGTTCCAACTACATGTATCCATATAGGAGAAAACAGAGTGAAACCTAAACATGAAAACGGTGACTACAAAGGAACGGTTTAACCTAGAAGAACGAAATTTGGTGAGCCAAGTGGGATTGGTGTACTGATCATTACCTGCAAGTATCATCAAGATTGGGTGAAAAAATGTTTGCTGAGATTTCCGGAAACTCGTAGTTTTTTGGAAACTAGGCAACTCCTTTCAATGAATGTGATTCTCGTCAGTCTCTGCTTAGGGCTACTTCAATAGGATACAAACCATAGTGATAGAACTTGGAACTACATTATAGTGCCAAGTTTCAAAGAGCTAGCACAAACCATGTTTGTTTTAGAGTTCCAACTACGTGTATCCATATAAGAGAATACTTATTGAAACCTAAACATGTAAACGGTTATTGCAAAGGAACGGTTTAACCTAGAAGAACGAAATGTGGTGAGCCAAGTGGGATTGGTGTACTGATCATTACCTGCAAGTATCATCAAGATTGGGAGAAAAAAGGTTTGCTGAGATTTCCGGAAACTCGTAGATTTTTGGAAGCTTGGCAACCCCTTTCAATGAAAGTGATTCTCGTCAGTCTCTGCTTGGGGCTACTTCAACAGGACACAAACCATAGCCATAGAACTTGGAACTACATTATTGTGCCAAGTTTCAAAGAGCTAGCACAAACCGTGTTTGTTTTAGAGTTCCAACTACGTGTATCCATATAAGAGAAAACTTATTGAAACCTAAACATGTAAACGGTTATTGCAAAGGAACGGTTTAACCTAGAAGAACCAAATTTGGTGAGCCAAGTGGGCCTGGTATACTGATCATTACCTGCAAGTGTCATCAAGATTGGGTGAAAAAATGTTTGCAGAGATTTCCGGAAACTCTTAGTTTTTTGGAAGCTTGGCAACCCCTTTCAATGAAAGTTATACTCATCAGTCTCTGCTTGGGGCTATTTCAATTGGACACAAAACATAGCCATAGAACTTGGAACTACATTATTGTGCCAAGTTTCAAAGAGCTAGCACAAACCGTGTTTAATTTAGAGTTCCAACTACATGTATCCATATAGGAGAAAACAGAGTGAAACCTAAACATCAAAACGGTTATTTCAAAGGAAGGGTTTAACCTAGATGAACGAAATTTGGTGAGCCAAATGGGATTAGTGTACTGATCATTACCTGCAAGTATCATCAATATTGGGAGAAAAAATGTTTGCTGAGATTTCCGGAAACTCGTATTTTTTTGGAAGCTTGGCAACCCCTTTCAATGAAAGTGATTCTCGTCAGTCTATCTTTGGGCTACTTCCATAGGACACAAACCATAGCGATAAAACTTGGAACTACATCATTGTGAAAAGTTTCAAAGAGCTAGCACAAACCGTGTTTGATTTAGAGTTCCAACTACATGTATCCATATAGGAGAAAACAGAGTGAAACCTAAACATGAAAACGGTTATTGCAAAGGAAGGGTTTAACCTAGAAGAACGAAATTTGGTGAGCCAAGTGGGATCGGTGTACTGATCATTACCTGAAAGTATCATCAAGATTGGGTGAAAAAATGTTTGCTGAGATTTCCGGAAACTCGTAGTTTTTTGGAAGCTTGGCAACGCCTTTCAATGAAAGTGATTCTCGTCAGTCTCTCCTTGGGGCTACTTCCATAGGACACAAACCATAGCGATAGAACTTGGAACTACATCATTGTGCCAAGTTTCAAAGAGCTAGCACAAACCGTGTTTGATTTAGAGTTCCAACTACATGTATCCATATAGGAGAAAACAGAGTGAAACCTAAACATGAAAACGGTTATTGCAAAGGAACGGTTTAACCTAGAAGAACGAAATTTGGTGAGCCAAGTGGGATTGGTGTACTGATCATTACCTGCAAGTATCATCAAGATTGGGAGAAAAAATGTTTGCTGAGATTTCCGGAAACTCGTAGTTTTTTGGAAGCTTGGCAACGCCTTTCAATGAAAGTGATTCTCGTCAGTCTCTGCTTGGGGCTACTTCCATAGGACACAAACCATAGCGATAGAACTTGGAACTACATCATTGTGACAAGTTTCAAAGAGCTAGCACAAACCGTGTTTGATTTAGAGTTCCAACTACATGTATCCATGTAGGAGAAAACAGAGTGAAATCTAAACATGAAAACGGTTATTGCAAAGGAAGGGTTTAACCTAGAAGAACCAAATTTGGTGAGCCAAGTGGGATTGGTGTACTGATCATTACCTGCAAGTATCATCAAGATTGGGTGAAAAAATGTTTGCTGAGATTTCCGGAAACTCGCAGTTTTTTTGGAAGCTTGGCAACCCCTTTCAATGAAAGTGATTCTAGTCAGTCTCTGCTTGGGGCTACTTCAATAGGACACAAACCATAGCGATAGAACTTGGAACTACATCATTGTGCCATGTTTCAAAGAGCTAGCACAAACCGTGTTTGATTTAGAGTTCCAACTACATGTATCCATATAGGAGAAAACAGAGTGAAACCTAAACATGAAAACGGTTACTGCAAAGGAACGGTTTAACCTAGAAGAACGAAATTTGGTGACCCCAGTGGGATTGATGTACTGATCATTAAATCGAAGTATCATCAAGATTGGGTGAAAAAATGTTTGCTGAGATTTCCGGAAACTCGTAGTTTTTTGGAAACTAGGCAACTCCTTTCAATGAATGTGATTCTCGTCAGTCTCTGCTTAGGACTACTTCAATAGGACACAAACCATAGTGATAGAACTTGGAACTACATAATTGTGCCAAGTTTCAAAGAGCTAGCACAAACCGTGTTTGATTTAGAGTTCCAACTACATGTATCCATATAGGAGAAACAGAGTGAAACCTAAACATGAAAACGGTTTTTGCACAGGAACGGTTTAACCTAGAAGAACGAAATTTGGTGAGCCAAGTGGGATTGGTGTACTGATCATTACCTGCAAGTATCATCAAGATTGGGAGAAAAAAGGTTTGCTGAGATTTCCGGAAACTCGTAGATTTTTGGAAGCTTGGCAACCCCTTTCAATGAAAGTGATTCTCGTCAGTCTCTGCTTGGGGCTACTTCAACAGGACACAAACCATAGCCATAGAACTTGGAACTACATTATTGTGCCAAGTTTCAAAGAGCTAGCACAAACCGTGTTTGTTTTAGAGTTCCAACTACGTGTATCCATATAAGAGAAAACTTATTGAAACCTAAACATGTAAACGGTTATTGCAAAGGAACGGTTTAACCTAGAAGAACGAAATTTGGTGAGCCAAGTGGGATTGGTGTACTGATCATTACCTGCAAGTATCATCAAGATTGGGTGAAAAAATGTTTGCAGAGATTTCCGGAAACTCGTAGTTTTTAGGAATCTTGGCAACCCCTTTCAATGAAAGTTATACTCGTCAGTCTATCTTTGGGCTACTTCCATAGGACACAAACCATAGCGATAGAACTTGGAACTACACAATTGTGACAAGTTTCAAAGAGCTAGCACAAACCGTGTTTGATTTAGAGTTCCAACTACATGTATCCATATAGGAGAAAACAGAGTGAATCCTAAACATGAAAATGGTTACTGCAAAGGAAGGGTTTAAAATAGAAGAACGAAATTTGGTGAGCCAAGTGGGATTGGTGTACAGATCATTACCTGCAAGTATCATCAAGATTGGGTGAAAAAATGTTTGCTGAGATTTCCGGAAACTCGTAGTTTTTTGGAAGCTTGGCAACGCCTTTCAATGAAAGTGATTCTCGTCAGTCTATGCTTTGGGCTACTTCCATAGGACACAAACCATAGCGATAGAACTTGGAACTATATCATTGTGCCAAGTTTCAAAGAGCTAGCACAAACTGTGTTTGATTTAGAGTTCCAACTACATGTATCCATATAGGAGAAAACAGAGTGAAACCTAAACATGAAAACGGTTACTGCAAAGGAACGCTTTAACCTATAAGAACGAAATTTGGTGAGCCAAGTGGGATTGGTGTACTGATCATTAAATGGAAGTATCATCAAGATTGGGTGAAAAAATGTTTGCTGAGATTTCCGGAAACTCGTAGATTTTTGGAAGCTTGGCAACCCCTTTCAATGAAAGTGATTCTCGTCAGTCTCTGCTTGGGGCTACCGCCATCGGACACAAACCATAGCCATAGAACTTGGAACTACATAATTGTGCCAAGTTTCAAAGAGCTAGCACAAACGGTGTTTGATTTAGAGTTCCAACTACATGTATCCATATAGGAGAAAACTGATTGAAACCTAAACATGAAAACGGTTATTGCAAAGGAACGGTTTAACCTAGAAGAACCAAATTTGGTGAGCCAAGTGGGCCTGGTATACTGATCATTACCTGCAAGTGTCATCAAGATTGGGTGAAAAAATGTTTGCAGAGATTTCCGGAAACTCTTAGTTTTTGGAAGCTTGGCAACCCCTTTCAATGAAAGTTATACTCATCAGTCTCTTCTTGGGGCTATTTCAATTGGACACAAAACATAGCCATAGAACTTGGAACTACATTATTGTGCCAAGTTTCAAAGAGCTAGCACAAACCGTGTTTAATTTAGAGTTCCAACTACATGTATCCATATAGGAGAAAACAGAGTGAAACCTAAACATCAAAACGGTTATTTCAAAGGAAGGGTTTAACCTAGATGAACGAAATTTGGTGAGCCAAATGGGATTAGTGTACTGATCATTACCTGCAAGTATCATCAATATTGGGAGAAAAAATGTTTGCTGAGATTTCCGGAAACTCGTATTTTTTTGGAAGCTTGGCAACCCCTTTCAATGAAAGTGATTCTCGTCAGTCTATCTTTGGGCTACTTCCATAGGACACAAACCATAGCGATAAAACTTGGAACTACATCATTGTGAAAAGTTTCAAAGAGCTAGCACAAACCGTGTTTGATTTAGAGTTCCAACTACATGTATCCATATAGGAGAAAACAGAGTGAAACCTAAACATGAAAACGGTTATTGCAAAGGAAGGGTTTAACCTAGAAGAACGAAATTTGGTGAGCCAAGTGGGATCGGTGTACTGATCATTACCTGAAAGTATCATCAAGATTGGGTGAAAAAATGTTTGCTGAGATTTCCGGAAACTCGTAGTTTTTTGGAAGCTTGGCAACGCCTTTCAATGAAAGTGATTCTCGTCAGTCTCTCCTTGGGGCTACTTCCATAGGACACAAACCATAGCGATAGAACTTGGAACTACATCATTGTGCCAAGTTTCAAAGAGCTAGCACAAACCGTGTTTGATTTAGAGTTCCAACTACATGTATCCATATAGGAGAAAACAGAGTGAAACCTAAACATGAAAACGGTTATTGCAAAGGAACGGTTTAACCTAGAAGAACGAAATTTGGTGAGCCACGTGGGATTGGTGTACTGATCATTACCTGCAAGTATCATCAAGATTGGGAGAAAAAATGTTTGCTGAGATTTCCGGAAACTCGTAGTTTTTTGGAAGCTTGGCAACGCCTTTCAATGAAAGTGATTCTCGTCAGTCTCTGCTTGGGGCTACTTCCATAGGACACAAACCATAGCGATAGAACTTGGAACTACATCATTGTGACAAGTTTCAAAGAGCTAGCACAAACCGTGTTTGATTTAGAGTTCCAACTACATGTATCCATGTAGGAGAAAACAGAGTGAAACCTAAACATGAAAACGGTTATTGCAAAGGAAGGGTTTAACCTAGAAGAACCAAATTTGGTGAGCCAAGTGGGATTGGTGTACTGATCATTACCTGCAAGTATCATCAAGATTGGGTGAAAAAATGTTTGCTGAGATTTCCGGAAACTCGCAGTTTTTTTGGAAGCTTGGCAACCCCTTTCAATGAAAGTGATTCTAGTCAGTCTCTGCTTGGGGCTACTTCAATAGGACACAAACCATAGCGATAGAACTTGGAACTACATCATTGTGCCATGTTTCAAAGAGCTAGCACAAACCGTGTTTGATTTAGAGTTCCAACTACATGTATCCATATAGGAGAAAACAGAGTGAAACCTAAACATGAAAACGGTTACTGCAAAGGAACGGTTTAACCTAGAAGAACGAAATTTGGTGACTCCAGTGGGATTGATGTACTGATCATTAAATCGAAGTATCATCAAGATTGGGTGAAAAAATGTTTGCTGAGATTTCCGGAAACTCGTAGTTTTTTGGAAACTAGGCAACTCCTTTCAATGAATGTGATTCTCGTCAGTCTCTGCTTAGGACTACTTCAATAGGACACCAAACCATAGTGATAGAACTTGGAACTACATAATTGTGCCAAGTTTCAAAGAGCTAGCACAAACCGTGTTTGATTTAGAGTTCCAACTACATGTATCCATATAGGAGAAACAGAGTGAAACCTAAACATGAAAACGGTTTTTGCACAGGAACGGTTTAACCTAGAAGAACGAAATTTGGTGAGCCAAGTGGGATTGGTGTACTGATCATTACCTGCAAGTATCATCAAAATTGGGAGAAAAAAGGTTTGCTGAGATTTCCGGAAACTCGTAGATATTTGGAAGCTTGGCAACCCCTTTCAATGAAAGTGATTCTCGTCAGTCTCTGCTTGGGGCTACTTCAACAGGACACAAACCATAGCCATAGAACTTGGAACTACATTATTGTGCCAAGTTTCAAAGAGCTAGCACAAACCGTGTTTGTTTTAGAGTTCCAACTACGTGTATCCATATAAGAGAAAACTTATTGAAACCTAAACATGTAAACGGTTATTGCAAAGGAACGGTTTAACCTAGAAGAACGAAATTTGGTGTGCCAAGTGGGATTGGGGTACTGATCATTACCTGCAAGTATCATCAAGATTGGGTGAAAAAATGTTTGCAGAGATTTCCAGAAACTCGTAGTTTTTAGGAATCTTGGCAACCCCTTTCAATGAAAGTTATACTCGTCAGTCTATCTTTGGGCTACTTCCATAGGACACAAACCATAGCGATAGAACTTGGAACTACACCATTGTGACAAGTTTCAAAGAGCTAGCACAAACCGTGTTTGATTTAGAGTTCCAACTACATGTATCCATATAGGAGAAAACAGAGTGAATCCTAAACATGAAAATGGTTACTGCAAAGGAAGGGTTTAAAATAGAAGAACGAAATTTGGTGAGCCAAGTGGGATTGGTGTACAGATCATTACCTGCAAGTATCATCAAGATTGGGTGAAAAAATGTTTGCTGAGATTTCCGGAAACTCGTAGTTTTTTGGAAGCTTGGCAACGCCTTTCAATGAAAGTGATTCTCGTCAGTGTGTGCTTTGGGCTACTTCCATAGGACACAAACCATAGCGATAGAACTTGGAACTACATCATTGTGCCAAGTTTCAAAGAGCTAGCACAAACTGTGTTTGATTTAGAGTTCCAACTACATGTATCCATATAGGAGAAAACAGAGTGAAACCTAAACATGAAAACGGTTACTGCAAAGAACGCTTTAACCTATAAGAACGAAATTTGGTGAGCCAAGTGGGATTGGTGTACTGATCATTAAATGGAAGTATCATCAAGATTGGGTGAAAAAATGTTTGCTGAGATTTCCGCAAACTCGTAAATTTTTGGAAGCTTGGCAACCCCTTTCAATGAAAGTGATTCTCGTCAGTCTCTGCTTGGGGCTACCGCCATCGGACACAAACCATAGCCATAGAACTTGGAACTACATAATTGTGCCAAGTTTCAAAGAGCTAGCACAAACGGTGTTTGATTTAGAGTTCCAACTACATGTATCCATATAGGAGAAAACTGATTGAAACCTAAACATGAAAACGGTTATTGCAAAGGAACGGTTTAACCTAGAAGAACCAAATTTGGTGAGCCAAGTGGGCCTGGTATACTGATCATTACCTGCAAGTGTCATCAAGATTGGGTGAAAAAATGTTTGCAGAGATTTCCGGAAACTCTTAGTTTTTTGGAAGCTTGGCAACCCCTTTCAATGAAAGTTATACTCGTCAGTCTCTGCTTGGGGCTATTTCAATTGGACACAAATCATAGCCATAGAACTTGGAACTACATTATTGTGCCAAGTTTCAAAGAGCTAGCACAAACCGTGTTTAATTTAGAGTTCCAACTACATGTATCCATATAGGAGAAAACAGAGTGAAACCTAAACATCAAAACGGTTATTTCAAAGGAAGGGTTTAACCTAGATGAACGAAATTTGGTGAGCCAAATGGGATTAGTGTACTGATCATTACCTGCAAGTATCATCAAGATTGGGAGAAAAAATGTTTGCTGAGATTTCCGGAAACTCGTAGTTTTTTGGAAGCTTGGCAACCCCTTTCAATGAAAGTGATTCTCGTCAGTCTATCTTTGGGCTACTTCCATAGGACACAAACCATAGCGATAAAACTTGGAACTACATCATTGTGAAAAGTTTCAAAGAGCTAGCACAAATCGTGTTTGATTTAGAGTTCCAACTACATGTATCCATATAGGAGAAAACAGAGTGAAACCTAAACATGAAAACGGTTATTGCAAAGGAAGGGTTTAACCTAGAAGAACTAAATTTGGTGAGCCAAGTGGGATCGGTGTACTGATCATTACCTGAAAGTATCATCAAGATTGGGTGAAAAAATGTTTGCTGAGATTTCCGGAAACTCGTAGTTTTTTGGAAGCTTGGCAACGCCTTTCAATGAAAGTGATTCTCGTCAGTCTCTCCTTGGGGCTACTTCCATAGGACACAAACCATAGCGATAGAACTTGGAACTACATCATTGTGCCAAGTTTCAAAGAGCTAGCACAAACCGTGTTTGATTTAGAGTTCCAACTACATGTATCCATATAGGAGAAAACAGAGTGAAACCTAAACATGAAAACGGTGACTACAAAGGAACGGTTTAACCTAGAAGAACGAAATTTGGTGAGCCAAGTGGGATTGGTGTACTGATCATTAAGTGGAAGTATCATCAAGATTGGGTGAAAAAATGTTTGCTGAGATTTCCGGAAACTCGTAGTTTTTTGGAAACTAGGCAACTCCTTTCATTGAATGTGATTCTCGTCAGTCTCTGCTTAGGGCTACTTCAATAGGATACAAACCATAGTGATAGAACTTGGAACTACATTATAGTGCCAAGTTTCAAAGAGCTAGCACAAACCGTGTTTGATTTAGACTTCCAACTACATGTATCCATATAGGAGAAAACTGATTGAAACCTAAACATGAAAACGGTTATTGCAAAGGAACGGTTTAACCTAGAAGAACCAAATTTGGTGAGCCAAGTGGGCCTGGTATACTGATCATTACCTGCAAGTATCATCAAGATTGGGTGAAAAAATGTTTGCTGAGATTTCCGGAAACTCGTAGTTTTTTGGAAGCTTGGCAACGCCTTTCAATGAAAGTGATTCTCGTCAGTCTCTGCTTGGGGCTACTTCCATAGGACACAAACCATAGCGATAGAACTTGGAACTACATCATTGTGCCAAGTTTCAAAGAGCTAGCACAAACCGTGTTTGATTTAGAGTTCCAACTACATGTATCCATATTGGAGAAAACAGAGTGAAACCTAAACATGAAAACGGTTACTGCAAAGGAACGGTTTAACCTAGAATAACGAAATTTGGTGACCCCAGTGGGATTGATGTACTGATCATTAAATCGAAGTATCATCAAGATTGGGTGAAAAAATGTTTCCTGAGATTTCCGAAAACTCGTAGTTTTTTGGAAACTAGGCAACTCCTTTCAATGAATGTGATTCTCGTCAGTCTCTGCTTAGGACTACTTCAATAGGACACAAACCATAGTGATAGAACTTGGAACTACATAATTGTGCCAAGTTCAAAGAGCTAGCACAAACCGTGTTTGATTTAGAGTTCCAACTACATGTATCCATATAGGAGAAACAGAGTGAAACCTAAACATGAAAACTGTTTTTGCACAGGAACGGTTTAACCTAGAAGAACGAAATTTAGTGAGCCAAGTGGGATTGGTGTACTGATCATTACCTGCAAGTATCATCAAGATTGGGAGAAAAAAGGTTTGCTGAGATTTCCGGAAACTCGTAGATTTTTGGAAGCTTGGCAACCCCTTTCAATGAAAGTGATTCTCGTCAGTCTCTGCTTGGGGCTACTTCAACAGGACACAAAAAATAGCCATAGAACTTGGAACTACATTATTGTGACAAGTTTCAAAGAGCTAGCACAAAACCGTGTTTGTTTTAGAGTTCCAACTACGTGTATCCATATAAGAGAAAACTTATTGAAACCTAACCATGTAAAACGTTTATTGCAAAGGAACGGTTTAACCTAGAAGAACGAAATTTGGTGAGCCCAGTGGGATTGTGTACTGATCATTACCTGCAAGTATCATCAAGATTGGGTGAAAAAATGTTTGCAGAGATTTCCGGAAAACTCGTAGTTTTTAGGAATCTTGGCAACCCCTTTCAATGAAAGTTATACTCGTCAGTCTATCTTTGGGCTACTTCCATTGGACACAAACCATAGCGATAGAACTTGGAACTACACCATTGTGACAAGTTTCAAAGAGCTAGCACAAACCGTGTTTGATTTAGAGTTCCAACTACATGTATCCATATAGGAGAAAACAGAGTGAAACCTAAACATGAAAACGGTTATTGCAAAGGAAGGGTTTAAAATAGAAGAACGAAATTTGGTGAGCCAAGTGGGATTGGTGTACAGATCATTACCTGCAAGTATCATCAAGTTTGTGAGAAAAAATGTTTGCTGAGATTTCCGGAAAGCTCGTAGTTTTTTGGAAGCTTGGCAACCCCTTTCAATGAAAGTGATTCTCGTCAGTCTATGCTTTTGGGCTACTTCCATAGGACACAAACCATAGCGATAGAACTTGGAACTACATCATTGTGCCAAGTTTCAAAGAGCTAGCACACACCGTGTTTGATTTAGAGTTCCAACTACATGTATCCATATAGGAGAAAACAGAGTGAAACCTAAAACATGAAACGGTTACTGCAAAGGAACGCTTTAACCTATAAGAACGAAATTTGGTGAGCCAAGTGGGATTGGTGTACTGATCATTACCTGCAAGTATCATCAGGATTGGGTGAAAAAATGTTTGCTGAGTTTTCAGGAAACTCGTAGTTTTTTGGAAGCTTGGCAACCCCTTTCAATGAAAGTGATTCTCATCAGTCTCTGCTTGGGGCCACTTCCATAGGACACAAACCATAGCCACAGAACTTGGAACTACATTATTGTGCCAAGTTTCAAAGAGCTTGAACAAACGGTGTTGATTAGAGTTCCAACTACATGTATCCATATAGGAGAAAACAGAGTGAAACCTAAACATGAAAACGGTTACTGCAAAGGAACGGTTTAACCTAGAAGAACGAAATTTCGTGACCCCAGTGGGATGATGTACTGATCATTAAATGGAAGTATCATCAAGATTGGGTGAAAAAATGTTTGCTGATATTTCAGGAAACTCGTAGATTTTTGTAAGCTTAGCAACCCCTTTCAATGAAAGTGATTCTCAGCTGTCTCTGCTTGGGGCTACCTCCACGGACACAAACCATAGTGATAGAAATTGGAACTACATAATTGTGCCAATTTTTAAAGAGCTAGCACAAACCGTGTTTGATTTAGTGTTCCAACTACTTGTATCCATATAGGAGAAAACAGAGAGAAACCTGAACATGAAAACGGTGACTACAAAGGAACGGTTTAACCTAGAAGAACGAAATTGGTGAGCCAAGTTGGATTGGTGTACTGATCATTACCTGCAAGTATCATCAAGATTGGGTGAAAAAATGTTTGCTGAGATTTCCGGAAACTCGTAGTTTTTTGGAAACTAGGCAACTCCTTTCAATGAATGTGATTCTCGTCAGTCTCTGCTTAGGGCTACTACAATAGGATACAAACCATAGTGACAGAACTTGGAAATACATTATAGTGCCAAGTTTCAAAGAGCTAGCACAAACCGTGTTTGATTTAGACTTCCAACTACATGTATCCATATACGAGAAAACTGATTGAAACCTAAACATGAAAACGGTTATTGCAAAGGAACGGTTTAACCTAGAAGAACCAAATTTGGTGAGCCAAGTGGTCCTGGTATACTGATCATTACCTGCAAGTATCATCAAGATTGGGTGAAAAAATGTTTGCTGAGATTTCCGAAAACTCGCAGTTTTTTTGGAAGCTTGGCAACCCCTTTCAATGAAAGTGATTCTAGTCAGTCTCTGCTTGGGGCTATTTCAATAGGACACAAACCATAGCGATAGAACTTGGAACTACATTATTGTGCCATGTTTCAAAGAGCTAGCACAAACCGTGTTTGATTTAGAGTTCCAACTACATGTATCCATATAGGATAAAACAGAGTGAAACCTAAACATGAAAACGGTTACTGCAAAGGAACGCTTTAACCTATAAGAACGAAATTTGGTGAGCCAAGTGGGATTAGTGTACTGATCATTACCTGCAAGTATCATCAAGATTGGGTGAAAAAATGTTTGCTGAGTTTTCAGGAAACTCGTAGTTTTTTTGAAGCTTGGCAACCCCTTTCAATGAAAGTGATTCTCGTCAGTCTCTGCTTGGGGCTACTCCCATAGGACACAAACCATACCATAGAACTTGGAACTCCATTATTGTGCCAAGTTTCAAACAGCTAGCACAAACGGTGTTTGATTTAGAGTTCCAACTACATGTATCCATATAGGAGAAAACAGAGTGAAACCTAAACATGAAAACGGTTACTGCAAACTAACGGTTTAACCTAGATGAACGAAATTTGGTGACCCCAGTGGGATTGATGTACTGATCATTAAATGGAAGTATCATCAAGATTGGGTGAAAAAATGTTTGCTGAGATTTCCGGAAACTCGTAGTTTTTTGGAAGCTTGGCAATCCCTTTCAATGAAAGTGATTCTCGGCTGTCTCTGCATGGGGCTACCTCCATCGGACACAAACCATAGTGATAGAAATTGGAACTACATTATTGTGCCAATTTTCAAAGTGCTAGCACAAACCGTGTTTGATTTAGTGTTCCAACTACATGTATCCATATAGGAGAAAACAGAGTGAAACCTAAACATGAAAACGGTTACTACAAAGGAACGGTTTAACCTAGAAGAACGAAATTTGGTGAGCCAAGTGGGAATGGTGTACTGATCATTACCTCAAGTATCATCAAGATTGGGTGAAAAAATGTTTGCTGAGATTTCCGGAAACTCGTATTTTTTTGGAAGCTTGGCAACCCCTTTCAATGAAAGTGATTCTCGGCTGTCTCTGCTTGGGGCTACCTCCATCGGACACAAACCATAGTGATAGAAATTGGAACTACATTATTGTGCCAAGTTTCAAAGAGCTAGCACACACCGTGTTTGATTTAGAGTTCCAACTACATGTATCCATATAGGAGAAAACAGAGTGAAACCTAAACATGAAAACGGTTACTGCAAAGGAACGCTTTAACCTAGAAGAACGAAATTTGGTGAGCCAAGTGGGATTTGTGTATTGATCAGTACCTGCAAGTATCATCAAGATTGGTAGAAAAAATGTTTGCTGAGATTTCCGGAAACTCGTAGTTTTTTGGAAGCTTGGCAACCCCTTTCAATGTAAGTGATCTCGTCAGTCTCTGCTTGGGACTACTTCCACAGGACAAAAACCATAGCCATAGAACTTGGAACTACATTATTGTGCCATGTTTCAAAGAGCTAGCACAAACCGTGTTTGACTTAGAGTTCCAACTACATGTATCCATATAGGAGAAAACAGAGTGAAACCTAAACATGAAAACGGTTATTGCAAAGGAACGGTTTAAACTAGAAGAACGAAATTTGGTGAGCCAAGTGGGATTGGTGTACTGATCATTACCTGCCAGTATCATCAAGATTGGGTGAAAAAATGTTTGCTGAGACTTAGGGAAACACGTAGTTTTTTGGAAGCTTGACAACCCCTTTCAATGAAAGTGATTCTCTTCAGTCTCTGCTTGCGGCTACTTCAATAGGACACAAACCATAGCGATAGAACTTAGAACTACATCATTGTGACAAGTTGAAAAGAGCTAGCACAAACCGTGTTTGATTTAGAGTTCCAACTACATGTATCCATATAGGAGAAAACAGAGTGAAACCTAAACGTGAAAAGGGTTACTGCAAAGGAACGGTTTAACCTAGAAGAACGAAATTTGGTGAGCCCAGTGGGATTGATGTACTGATCATTAAATGGAACTATCATCAAGATTGTGTGAAGAAATGTTTGCTGAGATTTCAGGAAACTCGTAGATTTTTGGAAGCTTGGCAACCCCTTTCAATGAAAGTGATTCTCGTCAGTCTCTGCTTGGAGCTACTTTATAGGACACAAACCATAGCCATAGAACTTGGAACTCCATTATTGTGCCAAGTTTCAAAGAGCTAGCACAAATCGTGTTTGATTTGGAGTTCCAGCTACATGTATCCATATAGGAGAAAATAGAGTGAAACCTAAACATGAAAACGGTAACTGCAAAGGAACGGTTTAACCTAGAAGAACCAAATTTGGTGAGCCAAGTGGGCCTGGTATACTGATCATTACCTGCAAGTATCATCAAGATAGGGTGAAAAAATGTTTGCAGAGATTTCTGGAAACTCATAGTTTTTTGGAAGCTTGGCAACCCCTTTCAATGAAAGTTATACTCGTCAGTCTCTGCTTGGGGCTACTTCAATTGAACACAAAACATAGGCATAGAACTTGATACTACATTATTGTGCCATGTTTCAAAGAGCTTGCACAAACCATGTTTGATTTAGAGTTCCATCTATATTTATCCATATAGGAGAAAACAGAGTGAAACCTAAACATGAAAACGGTTATTGCAAAGGAAGGGTTTAACCTAGAAAAACGAAATTTGGTGACCCAAGTGGGATTGGTGTACTGATGATTACCTGCAAGTATCATCAAGAGTGGGAAAAAAAAATGTTTGCTGAGATTTCCGGAAACTCGTAGTTTTTTGGAAGCTTGGCAACCCCTTTCAATGAAAGTGATTCTCGTCAGTCTCTGCTTGAGACTACTTCAATAGGACATAAACCATAGCGATAGAACTTGGAACTACAACATTGTGTCAAGTTGAAAAGAGCTAGCACAAACCGTGTTTGATTTAGAGTTCCAACTACATGTATACATATAGGAGAAAACATAGTGAAACCTAAACATGAAAACGGTTACTGCAAAGGAACGGTTTAACCAGAAGAACGAAATTTGGTGAGCCAAGTAGGATTGGTTTACTGATCATTACCTGCAAGTATCATCAAGATTGCGTGAAAAAATGTTTGCTGAGATTTCAGGAAACTCGTAGTTTTTTGGAAGCTTGGCAACCCCTTTCAATGTAAGTGATTCTCGTCAGTCTCTGCTTGGGACTACTTCCATTGGACAAAAGCCATAGCCATAGAACTTGGAACTACATTATTGTGCCAAGTTTCAAAGAGATAGCACAAACAGTGTTTGATTTAGAGTTCCAACTACATGTATCCATATAGGAGTAAACAGAGTGAAACCTAAACATGAAAACGGTTACTGCAAAGGAACGGTTTAACCTAGAAGAACGAAATTTGATGAGCCCAGTGGGATTGGTGTACTGATCATTACCTGCCAGTATCATCAAGATTGGGTGAAAAAATGTTTGCTGAGACTTCAGAAAACACGTAATTTCTTGGAAGCTTGACAACCCCTTTCAATGAAAGTGATTCTCTTCAGTCTCTGCTTGCGGCTACTTCAATAGGACACAAACCATAGCGATAGAACTTAGAACTACATCATTGTGACAAGTTGAAAAGAGCTAGCACAAACCGTGTTTGATTTAGAGTTCCAACTACATGTATCCATATAGGAGAAAACAGGGTGAAACCTAAACATGAAAAGGGTTACTGCAAAGGAACGGTTTAAACTAGAAGAACGAAATTTGGTGAGTCCAGTGGGATTGATGTACTGATCATTAAATGGAACTATCATCTAGATTGTGTGAAGAAATGTTTGCTGAGATTTCAGGAAACTCGTAGATTTTGGAAGCTTGGCAACCCCTTTCAATGAAAGTGATTCTCGTCAGTCTCTGCTTGGAGCTACTTTATAGGACACAAACCATAGCCATAGAACTTGGAACTACATTATTGTGCCAAGTTTCAAAGAGCTAGCACAAATCGTGTTTGATTTGGAGTTCCACCTACATGTCTCCATATAGGAGAAAACAGAGTGAAACCTAAACATGAAAACAGTTACTGCAAAGGAACGGTATAACCTAGAAGAACGAAATTTGGTGAGCCAAGTTGGACTGGTGGACTGATCATTACCTGCAAGTATCATCAAGATTGGGTGAAAAAATGGTTGCTTAGACTTCAGGAAACACGTAGTTTTTTGGAAGCTTGACAACCCCTTTCAATGAAAGTGATTCTCGTCAGTCGCTGCTTGCGGCTACTTCAATAGGACACAAACGATAGCGATAGAACTTAGAACTACATCATTGTGCCAAGTTGAAAAGAGCTAGCACAAACCGTGTTTGATTTAGAGTTCCAACTACATGTATCCACATAGGAGAAAACAGAGTGAAACCTAAACATGAAAACGGTTGCTGCAAAGGAACGGTTTAACCTAGAAGAATGAAATTTGGTGAGCCAAGTTGGATTGGTGTACTGATCATTACCTGCAAGTATCATCAAGATTGGGAAAAAAAAAAGTTTGCTGAGATTTCCGGAAACTCGTAGTTTTTTGGAAGCTTGCAACCCCTTTCAATGAAAGTGATTCTCGTCAGTCTCTGCTTGCGTCTACTTCAATAGGACATAAATCATAGCGATAGAACTTGGAACTACAACATTGTGTCAAGTTGAAAAGAGCTAGCACAAACCGTGTTTGATTTAGAGTTCCAACTACATGTATCCATATAGGAGAAAACAGAGTGAAACCTAAACATGAAAACGGTTACTGCAAAGGAACGGTTTAACCTAGAAGAACGAAATGTGGTGAGCCAAGTAGGATTGGTTTACTGATCATTACCTGCAAGTATCATCAAGATTGCGTGAAAAAATGTTTGCTGAGATTTCAGCAAACTCGTAGTTTTTTGGAAGCTTGGCAACCCCTTTCAATGAAAGTGATTCTCGTCAGTCTCTGCTTGGGGCTACATCCATTGGACAAAACCCATAGCCATAGAACTTGGAACTACATTATTGTGCCAAGTTTCAAAGAGATAGCACAAACAGTGTTTGATTTAGAGTTCCAACTACATGTATCCATATAGGAGTAAACACAGTGAAACCTAAACATGAAAATGGTTACTGCAAAGGAACGGTTTAAACTAGAAGAACGAAATTTGGTGAGCCAAGTTGGACTGGTGTACTGATCATTACCTGCAAGTATCATCAAGATTGCGTGAAAAAATGTTTGCTGAGAATTCCGGAAAGTCATACTTTTTTGGAAGCTTGGCAATCCCTTTCAATGAAAGTGATTCTCGTTAGTCTCTGCTTGGGGCTACTTCCATTTGACACAAACAATAGCCATAGAACTTGGAACTACATTATTGTGCCAAGTTTCAAAGAGCTAGCACAAACCGTTTTTGATTTGGAGTTCCAGCTACATGTATCCATATAGGTGAAAACAGAGTGAAACCTAAACATGAAAATGGTTACTGCAAAGGAACGGTTTAACCTACAAGAACGAAATTTGGTGAACCAAGTGGGATTGGTGTACTGATCATTACCTTCTAGTATCATCAAGAGTGCGTGAAAAAATGTTTGCTGAGATTTCAGAAATCTCGTAGTTTTTTGGAAGCTTGGCAACCCCTTTCAATGAAAGTGATTCTCGTCACATCATTCTCTGCTTGGGGTACATCAATAGGACAAAAACCATAGCGATAGAACTTAGAACTACATTATTGTGCCAAGTTTCAAAGAGCTAGGACAAACCGTGTTTGATTTAGAGTTCCAACTACATGTATCCATATACTAGAAAACAGAGTGAAACCTAAACATGAAAACGGTTACTGCAAAGGAACGGTTTAACCTAGAAGAACGAAATTTGGTGAGCCCAGTGGGATTGGTGTACTGATCATTAAATGGAAGTATTATCAAGATTGGGTGAAAAAATGTTTGCTGAGATTTCAGGAAACTGGTAGTTTTTTGGAAGCTTGACAACCCCTTTCAATGAAAGTGATTCTCGTCAGTCTCTGCTTGCAGCTACTTCAATAGGACACAAACCATAGCGATAGAACTTGGAACTACATCATTGTGTCAAGCTCTAAAGAGCTATCACAAATCGTGTTTGATTTAGAGTTCCAACTACATTTATCCATATAGTAGAAAACAGAGTGAAACCTAAACATGAAAAAGGTTACTGCAAAGGAACGGTTTTACCTAGAAGAATGAAATTTGGTGAGCCCAGTGGGATTGGTGTACTGATCATTAAATGGAAGTATTATCAAGATTGGGTGAAAAAATGTTTGCTGAGATTTCAGGAAACTGGTAGTTTTTTGGAAGCTTGGCAACCCCTTTCAATGAAAGTGATTCTCATCAGTCTTTGCTTGGGTCTACTTCAATAGGACACAAACCATTGCGATAGAACTTGGAATTACATTATTGTGCCCAGTTTCAAAGAGCTAGCACAAACCGTGTTTGATTTTGAGTTCCAACTACATGTATCCATATAGGAGAAAACAGAGTGAAACCTAAACATGAAAACGGTTACTGCAAAGGAACGGTTTAACCCAGAAGAACGAAATTTGGTGAGCCCAGTGGGATTGGTGTATTGATCATTAAATGGAAGTATCATAAAGATTGGGTGAAAAAATGTTTTCTGAGATTTCGGAAACTCGTAGTTTTTTGGAAGCTTGGCAACCCCTTTCAATGAAAGTGATTCTCGTCAGTCTTTGCTTGGGGCTACTTCAATAGGACACAAACCATTGCGATAGAACTTGGAACTACATTATTGTGCCAAGTTTCAAAGAGCTAGCACAAACCGTGTTTGATTTAGAGTTCCAATTACATGTATCCATATAGGAGAAAACAGAGAGAATCCTAAACATGAAAACGGTTACTGCAAAGGAACGGTTTAACCTAGAAGAACAAAATTTGGTGAGCCAAGTGGGATTGGTGTACTGATTATAACCTGCTAGTATCATCAAGAGTGGGTGAAAAAATGTTTGCTGAAATTTCAGGAAACTCGTAGTTTTTTGGAAGCTTGGCAACCCCTTTCAATGAAAGTGATTCTCGTCAGTCTCTGCTTGCGGCTACTTCAATAGGACACAAAACATAGCGATAGAACTTGGAACTACATCATTGTGTCAAGTTGAAAAGAGCTAGCACAAATCGTGTTTGATTTAGAGTTCCAACTACATGTATCCATATAGGAGAAAACAGAGTGAAACCTAAACATGAAAACGGTTACTGCAAAGGAACGGTTTAACCTAGAAGAACGAAATTTGGTGAGCCAAGTGGGACTGGTATACTGATCATTACCTGCAAGTATCATCAAGATTGGGTGAAAAAATGTTTGCTGAGATTTCAGGAAACTCGTAGTTTTTTGGAAGCTTGGCAACCCCTTTCAATGAAAGTGATTCTCATCTCATCAGTCTCTGCTTGGGGTACATCAATAGGACAAAAACCATAGCGATAGAACTTGGAACTACATTATTCTGCCAAGTTTCAAAGAGCTAGTACAAACCCTGTTTGATTTAGAGTTCCAACTACATGTATCCATATAGGAGAAAACAGAGTGAAACCTAAACATGAAAACGGTTACTGCAAAGGAATGGTTTAACCTAGAAGAACGAAATTTGGTGAGCCCAGTGGGATTGGTGTACTGATCATTAAATGGAAGTATTATCAAGATTGGGTGAAAAAATGTTTGCTGAGATTTCAGGAAACTGGTAGTTTTTTGGAAGCTTGGCAACCCCTTTCAATGAAAGTGATTCTCGTCCGTCTCTGCTTGTGGCTACTTCCATAGGACACAAACCAGAGCGATAGAACTTGGAACTACATCATTGTGCCAAGTTGAAAAGAGCTAGCCCAAACCGTGTTTGATTTAGAGTTCCAACTACATGTATCCATATAGGAGAAAACAGGTGAAACCTAAACATGAAAACGGTTACTGCAAAAGAACCGTTTAACCTAGAAGAACCAAATTTGGTGAGCCAAGTGGGACTGGTATACTGATCATTAAATGGAAGTATTATCAAGATTGGGTGAAAAAATGTTTGCTGAGATTTCAGGAAACTCGTAGTTGTTTGGAAGCTTGGCAACCCCTTTCAATGAAAGTGATTCTCGTCAGTCTTTGCTTGGGTCTACTTCAATAGGACACAAACCATTGCGACAGAACTTGGAATTACATTATTGTGCCAAGTTTCAAAGAGCTAGCACAAACCGTGTTTGATTTAGAGTTCCAACTACATGTATCCATATAGGAGAAAACAGAGTGAAACCTAAACATGAAAACGGTTACTGAAAAGGAACGGTTTAACCTAGAAGAACGAAATTTGGTGAGCCCAGTGGGATTGGTGTATTGATCATTACCTGCAAGTATCATCAAGATTGGGTGAAAAAGTGTTTGCTGAGATTTCCGGAAACTCGTAGTTTTTTGGAATCTTGGCAACCCCTTTCAATGAAAGTGATTCTCGTCAGTCTCTGCTTGGGGATACTTCCATAGGACACAAACCATAGCGATAGAACTTGGAACTACATTATTGTGCCAAGTTTCAAAGAGCTAGCACAAACTGTGTTTGATTTAGAGTTCCAATTACATGTATCCATATAGGAGAAAACAGAGAGAATCCTAAACATGAAAACGGTTACTGCAAAGGAACGGTTTAAACTAGAAGAACGAAATTTGGTAAGCCAAGTTGTACTGGTGTACTGATCATTACCTGCAAGTATCATCAAGATTGGGTGAAAAAATGTTTGCTGAGATTTCCGGAAACTCATAGTTTTTTGGAAGCTTGACAATCCCTTTCAATGAAAGTGATTCTCATTAGTCTCTGCTTGGGGCTACTTCCATTGGACACAAAAAATAGCCATAGAACTTGGAACTATATTATTGTGCCAATTTTCAAAGAGCTAGCACAAACCGTGTTTGATTTGGAGTTCCAGCTACATGTATCCATATAGGAGAAAACAGAGTGAAACCTAAATATGAAAATGGTTACTGCAAAGGAACGGTTTAACTTAGAAGAACGAAATTTGGTGAGCCAAGTGGGATTGTTGTACTGATCATTACCTGCTAGTATCATCAAGAGTTTGTGAAAAAATGCTTGCTGAGATTTCAGGAAACTCGTAGTTTTTTGGAATCTTGGCAACCCCTTTCAATGAAAGTGATTCTAGTCAGTCTCTGCTTTGGGCTACTTCAATAGGACACAAACCATAGCGATAGAACTTGGAACGACATCATTGTGTCAAATTGAAAAGAGCTAGCACAAATCGTGTTTAATTTAGAGTTCAAACTACATGTATCCATAAGGGAGAAAACAGAGTTAAACCTAAACATGAAAACGGTTATTGCAATGCAACGGTTTAACCTAGAAGAACGAAATTTGGTGAGCCAAGTGGGATTGGTGTTCTGATCATTACCTGCAAGTATCATCAAGATTGGGTGAAAAGTGTTTGCTGAGATTTCCGGAAACTCGTAGTTTTTTGGAATCTTGGCAACCCCTTTCAATGAAAGTGATTCTCGTCAGTCTCTGCTTGGGGATACTTCCATAGGACACAAACCATAGCGATAGAACTTGGAACTACATTATTGTGCCAAGTTTCAAAGAGCTAGCAGAAACCGTGTGTGATTTAGAGTTCCAACTACATGTATCCATATAGGAGAAAACAGAGTGAAACCTAAACATGAAAACGGTTACTGCAAAGGAACGGTTTAACCTAGAATAACGAAATTTGGTGAGCCAAGTGGGACTGGTATACTGATCATTACCTGCAAGTATCATCAAGATTGGGTGAAAAAATGTTTGCTGAGATTTCAGGAAACTCGTAGTTTTTTGGAAGCTTGGCAACCCCTTTCAATGAAAGTGATTCTCGTCAGTCTCTGCTTCTGGCTACTTCCATAGGACACAAACCATAGCGATAGAACTTGGAAGTACATCATTGTGCCAAGTTGAAAAGAGCTAGCCCAAACCGTGTTTGATTTAGAGTTCCAACTACATGTATCCATATAGGAGAAAACAGGTGAAACCTAAACATGAAAACGGTTACTGCAAAAGAACGGTTTAACCTAGAAGAACGAAATTTGGTGAGCCAAGTGGACTGGTATACTGATCATTACCTGCAAGTATCATTAAGATTGGGTGAAAAAATGTTTGCTGAGATTTCAGGAAACTCGTAGTTGTTTGGAAGCTTGGCAACCCCTTTCAATGAAAGTGATTCTCGTCAGTCTTTGCTTGGGTCTACTTCAATAGGACACAAACCATTGCGACAGAACTTGGAATTACATTATTGTGCCAAGTTTCAAAGAGCTAGCACAAACCGTGTTTGATTTAGAGTTCCAACTACATGTATCCATATAGGAGAAAACAGAGTGAAACCTAAACATGAAAACGGTTACTGAAAAGGAACGGTTTAACCTAGAAGAACGAAATTTGGTGAGCCCAGTGGGATTGGTGTATTGATCATTAAATGGAAGTATCATAAAGATTGGGTGAAAAAATGTTTGCTGAGATTTAGGAAACTCGTAGTTTTTTGGAAGCTTGGCAACCCGTTTCAATGAAAGTGATTCTCGTCAGTCTTTGCTTGGGGCTACTTCAATAGGACACAAACGATTGTGAAAGAACTTGGAACTACATTATTGTGCCAAGTTTCAAAGAGCTAGCACAAACCGTGTTTGATTTAGAGTTCAAATTACATGTATCCATATAGGAGAAAACAGAGAGAATCCTAAACATGAAAACGGTTACTGCAAAGGAACGGTTTAAACTAGAAGAACGAAATTTGGTGAGCCAAGTTGGACTGGTGTACTGATCATTACCTGCAAGTATCATCAAGATTGGGTGAAAAAATGTTTGCAGAGATTTCCGGCAACTCTTAGTTTTTTGGAAGCTTGGCAACCCCTTTCAATGAAAGTTATACTTGTCAGTCTCTTCTTGGGGCTATTTCAATTGGACACAAAACATAGCCATAGAACTTGGAACTACATTATTGTGCCATGTTTCAAAGAGCTAGCACAAACCGTGTTTGATTTAGAGTTCCAACTACATGTATCCATATAGGATAAAACAGAGTGAAACCTAAACATGAAAACGGTTACTGCAAAGGAACGCTTTAACCTATAAGAACGAAATTTGGTGAGCCAAGTGGGATTAGTGTACTGATCATTACCTGCAAGTATCATCAAGATTGGGTGAAAAATGTTTGCTGAGTTTTCGGGAAACTCGTAGTTTTTTTGAAGCTTGGCAACCCCTTTCAATGAAAGTGATTCTCGTCAGTCTCTGCTTGGGGCTACTCCCATAGGACACAAACCATACCCATAGAACTTGGAACTCCATTATTGTGCCAAGTTTCAAACAGCTAGCACAAACGGTGTTTGATTTAGAGTTCCAACTACATGTATCCATATAGGAGAAAACAGAGTGAAACCTAAACATGAAAACGGTTACTGCAAACTAACGGTTTAACCTAGATGAACGAAATTTGGTGACCCCAGTGGGATTGATGTACTGATCATTAAATGGAAGTATCATCAAGATTGGGTGAAAAAATGTTTGCTGAGATTTCCGGAAACTCGTAGTTTTTTGGAAGCTTGGCAACCCCTTTCAATGAAAGTGATTCTCGGCTGTCTCTGCATGGGGCTACCTCCATCGGACACAAACCATAGTGATAGAAAATTGGAACTACATTATTGTGCCAATTTTCAAAGTGCTAGCACAAACCGTGTTTGATTTAGTGTTCCAACTACATGTATCCATATAGGAGAAAACAGAGTGAAACCTAAACATGAAAACGGTTACTACAAAGGAATGGTTTAACCTAGAAGAACGAAATTTGGTGAGCCAAGTGGGAATGGTGTACTGATCATTACCTCAAGTATCATCAAGATTGGGTGAAAAAATGTTTGCTGAGATTTCCGGAAACTCGTAGTTTTTTGGAAGCTTGGCAACCCCTTTCAATGAAAGTGATTCTCGGCTGTCTCTGCTTGGGGCTACCTCCATCGGACACAAACCATAGTGATAGAAATTGGAACTACATTATTGTGCCAAGTTTCAAAGAGCTAGCACACACCGTGTTTGATTTAGAGTTCCAACTACATGTATCCATATAGGAGAAAACAGAGTGAAACCTAAACATGAAAACGGTTACTGCAAAGGAACGCTTTAACCTAGAAGAACGAAATTTGGTGAGCCAAGTGGGATTTGTGTATTGATCAGTACCTGCAAGTATCATCAAGATTGGTAGAAAAAATGTTTGCTGAGATTTCCGGAAACTCGTAGTTTTTTGGAAGCTTGGCAACCCCTTTCAATGTAAGTGATCTCGTCAGTCTCTGCTTGGGACTACTTCCACAGGACAAAAACCATAGCCATAGAACTTGGAACTACATTATTGTGCCATGTTTCAAAGAGCTAGCACAAACCGTGTTTGACTTAGAGTTCCAACTACATGTATCCATATAGGATAAAACAGAATGAAACCTAAACATGAAAACGGTTATTGCAAAGGAACGGTTTAAACTAGAAGAACGAAATTTGGTGAGCCAAGTGGGATTGGTGTACTGATCATTACCTGCCAGTATCATCAAGATTGGGTGAAAAAATGTTTGCTGAGACTTAGGGAAACACGTAGTTTTTTGGAAGCTTGACAACCCCGTTCAATGAAAGTGATTCTCTTCAGTCTCTGCTTGCGGCTACTTCAATAGGACACAAACCATAGCGATAGAACTTAGAACTACATCATTGTGACAAGTTGAAAAGAGCTAGCACAAACTGTGTTTGATTTAGAGTTCCAACTACATGTATCCATATAGGAGAAAACAGAGTGAAACCTAAACGTGAAAAGGGTTACTGCAAAGGAACGGTTTAACCTAGAAGAACGAAATTTGGTGAGCCCAGTGGGATTGATGTACTGATCATTAAATGGAACTATCATCAAGATTGTGTGAAGAAATGTTTCCTGAGATTTCAGGAAACTCGTAGATTTTTGGAAGCTTGGCAACCCCTTTCAATGAAAGTGATTCTCGTCAGTCTCTGCTTGGAGCTACTTTATAGGACACAAACCATAGCCATAGAACTTGGAACTCCATTATTGTGCCAAGTTTCAAAGAGCTAGCACAAATCGTGTTTGATTTGGAGTTCCAGCTACATGTATCCATATAGGAGAAAATAGAGTGAAACCTAAACATGAAAACGGTTACTGCAAAGGAACGGTTTAACCTAGAAGAACCAAATTTGGTGAGCCAAGTGGGCCTGGTATACTGATCATTACCTGCAAGTATCATCAAGATAGGGTGAAAAAATGTTTGCAGAGATTTCTGGAAACTCATAGTTTTTTGGAAGCTTGGCAACCCCTTTCAATGAAAGTTATACTCGTCAGTCTCTGCTTGGGGCTACTTCAATTGAACACAAAACATAGCCATAGAACTTGATACTACATTATTGTGCCATGTTTCAAAGAGCTAGCACAAACCATGTTTGATTTAGAGTTCCATCTATATTTATCCATATAGGAGAAAACAGAGTGAAACCTAAACATGAAAAACGGTTATTGCAAAGGAAGGGTTTAACCTAGAAAAACGAAATTTGGTGAGCCAAGTGGGATTGGTGTACTGATGATTACCTGCAAGTATCATCAAGAGTGGGAAAAAAAAATGTTTGCTGAGATTTCCGGAAACTCGTAGTTTTTTGGAAGCTTGGCAACCCCTTTCAATGAAAGTGATTCTCGTCAGTCTCTGCTTGAGACTACTTCAATAGGACATAAACCATAGCGATAGAACTTGGAACTACAACATTGTGTCAAGTTGAAAAGAGCTAGCACAAACCGTGTTTGATTTAGAGTTCCAACTACATGTATACATATAGGAGAAAACAGAGTGAAACCTAAACATGAAAACGGTTACTGCAAAGGAACGGTTTAACCTAGAAGAACGAAATTTGGTGAGCCAAGTAGGATTGGTTTACTGATCATTACCTGCAAGTATCATCAAGATTGCGTGAAAAAATGGTTGCTGAGATTTCAGGAAACTCGTAGTTTTTTGGAAGCTTGGCAAACCCTTTCAATGAAAGTGATTCTCGTCAGTCTCTGCTTGGGGCTACTTCCATTGGACAAAAGCCATAGCCATAGAACTTGGAACTACATTATTGTGCCAAGTTTCAAAGAGATAGCACAAACAGTGTTTGATTTAGAGTTCCAACTACATGTATCCATATAGGAGTAAACAGAGTGAAACCTAAACATGAAAACGGTTACTGCAAAGGAACGGTTTAACCTAGAAGAACGAAATTTGATGAGCCCAGTGGGATTGGTGTACTGATCATTACCTGCCAGTATCATCAAGATTGGGTGAAAAAATGTTTGCTGAGACTTCAGAAAACACGTAATTTCTTGGAAGCTTGACAACCCCTTTCAATGAAAGTGATTCTCTTCAGTCTCTGCTTGCGGCTACTTCAATAGGACACAAACCATAGCGATAGAACTTAGAACTACATCATTGTGACAAGTTGAAAAGAGCTAGCACAAACCGTGTTTGATTTTGAGTTCCAACTACATGTATCCATATAGGAGAAAACAGAGTGAAACCTAAACATGAAAAGGGTTACTGCAAAGGAACGGTTTAAACTAGAAGAACGAAATTTGGTGAGTCCAGTGGGATTGATGTACTGATCATTAAATGGAACTATCATCTAGATTGTGTGAACAAATGTTTGCTGAGATTTCAGGAAACTCGTAGATTTTGGAAGCTTGGCAACCCCTTTCAATGAAAGTGATTCTCGTCAGTCTCTGCTTGGAGCTACTTTATAGGACACAAACCATAGCCATAGAACTTGGAACTACATTATTGTGCCAAGTTTCAAAGAGCTAGCACAAATGGTGTTTGATTTGGAGTTCCAGCTACATGTATCCATATAGGAGAAAACAGAGTGAAACCTAAACATGAAAACAGTTACTGCAAAGGAACGGTATAACCTAGAAGAACGAAATTTGGTGAGCCAAGTTGGACTGGTGTACTGATCATTACCTGCAAGTATCATCAAGATTGGGTGAAAAAATGTTTGCTTAGACTTCAGGAAACACGTAGTTTTTTGGAAGCTTGACAACCCCTTTCAATGAAAGTGATTCTCGTCAGTCTCTGCTTGTGGCTACTTCAATAGGACACAAACGATAGCGATAGAACTTAGAACTACATCATTGTGACAAGTTGAAAAGAGCTAGCACAAACCGTGTTTGATTTAGAGTTCCAAATACATGTATCCACATAGGAGAAAACAGAGTGAAACCTAAACATGAAAACGGTTGCTGCAAAGGAACGGTTTAACCTAGAAGAATGAAATTTGGTGAGCCAAGTTGGATTGGTGTACTGATCATTACCTGCAAGTATCATCAAGATTGGGAAAAAAAATGGTTGCTGAGATTTCCGGAAGCTCGTAGTTTTTTGGAAGCTTGCAACCCCTTTCAATGAAAGTGATTCTCGTCAGTCTCTGCTTGGGGCTACTTCAATAGGACATAAATCATAGCGATAGAACTTGGAACTACAACATTGTGTCAAGTTGAAAAGAGCTAGCACAAACCGTGTTTGATTTAGAGTTCCAACTACATGTATCCATATAGGAGAAAACAGAGTGAAACCTAAACAGGAAAACGGTTACTGCAAAGGAACGGTTTAACCTAGAAGAACGAAATGTGGTGAGCCAAGTAGGATTGGTTTACTGATCATTACCTGCAAGTATCATCAAGATTGCGTGAAAAAATGTTTGCTGAGATTTCAGCAAACTCGTAGTTTTTTGGAAGCTTGGCAACCCCTTTCAATGAAAGTGATTCTCGTCAGTCTCTGCTTGGGGCTACATCCATTGGACAAAAGCCATAGCCATAGAACTTGGAACTACATTATTGTGCCAAGTTTCAAAGAGATAGCACAAACAGTGTTTGATTTAGAGTTCCAACTACATGTATCCATATAGGAGTAAACACAGTGAAACCTAAACATGAAAACGGTTACTGCAAAGGAACGGTTTAAACTAGAAGAACGAAATTTGGTGAGCCAAGTTGGACTGGTGTACTGATCATTACCTGCAAGTATCATCAAGATTGCGTGAAAAAATGTTTGCTGAGAATTCCGGAAAGTCATACTTTTTTGGAAGCTTGACAATCCCTTTCAGTGAAAGTGATTCTCGTTAGTCTCTGCTTGGGGCTACTTCCATTGGACACAAACAATAGCCATAGAACTTGGAACTACATTATTGTGCCAAGTTTCAAAGAGCTAGCACAAACCGTTTTTGATTTGGAGTTCCAGCTACATGTATCCATATAGGTGAAAACAGAGTGAAACCTAAACATGAAAATGGTTACTGCAAAGGAACGGTTTAACCTACAAGAACGAAATTTGGTGAACCAAGTGGTATTGGTGTACTGATCATTACCTGCTAGTATCATCAAGAGTGCGTGAAAAAATGTTTGCTGAGATTTCAGAAATCTCGTAGTTTTTTGGAATCTTGGCAACCCCTTTCAATGAAAGTGATTCTCGTCAGTCTCTGCTTGGGGATACTTCCATAGGACACAAACCATAGCGATAGAACTTGGAACTACATTATTGTGCCAAGTTTCAAAGAGCTAGCACAAACTGTGTTTGATTTAGAGTTCCAATTACATGTATCCATATAGGAGAAAACAGAGAGAATCCTAAACATGAAAACGGTTACTGCAAAGGAACGGTTTAAACTAGAAGAACGAAATTTGGTAAGCCAAGTTGTACTGGTGTACTGATCATTACCTGCAAGTATCATCAAGATTGGGTGAAAAAATGTTTGCTGAGATTTCCGGAAACTCATAGTTTTTTGGAAGCTTGACAATCCCTTTCAATGAAAGTGATTCTCATTAGTCTCTGCTTGGGGCTACTTCCATTGGACACAAAAAATAGCCATAGAACTTGGAACTACATTATTGTGCCAATTTTCAAAGAGCTAGCACAAACCGTGTTTGATTTGGAGTTCCAGCTACATGTATCCATATAGGAGAAAACAGAGTGAAACCTAAATATGAAAATGGTTACTGCAAAGGAACGGTTTAACTTAGAAGAACGAAATTTGGTGAGCCAAGTGGGATTGTTGTACTGATCATTACCTGCTAGTATCATCAAGAGTGGGTGAAAAAATGCTTGCTGAGATTTCAGGAAACTCGTAGTTTTTTGGAATCTTGGCAACCCCTTTCAATGAAAGTGATTCTAGTCAGTCTCTGCTTTGGGCTACTTCAATAGGACACAAACCATAGCGATAGAACTTGGAACGACATCATTGTGTCAAATTGAAAAGAGCTAGCACAAATCGTGTTTAATTTAGAGTTCAAACTACATGTATCCATATAGGAGAAAACAGAGTTAAACCTAAACATGAAAACGGTTATTGCAATGCAACGGTTTAACCTAGAAGAACGAAATTTGGTGAGCCAAGTGGGATTGGTGTTCTGATCATTACCTGCAAGTATCATCAAGATTGGGTGAAAAAGTGTTTGCTGAGATTTCCGGAAACTCGTAGTTTTTTGGAATCTTGGCAACCCCTTTCAATGAAAGTGATTCTCGTCAGTCTCTGCTTGGGGATACTTCCATAGGACACAAACCATAGCGATAGAACTTGGAACTACATTATTGTGCCAAGTTTCAAAGAGCTAGCAGAAACCGTGTGTGATTTAGAGTTCCAACTACATGTATCCATATAGGAGAAAACAGAGTGAAACCTAAACATGAAAACGGTTACTGCAAAGGAACGGTTTAACCTAGAATAACGAAATTTGGTGAGCCAAGTGGGACTGGTATACTGATCATTACCTGCAAGTATCATCAAGATTGGGTGAAAAAATGTTTGCTGAGATTTCAGGAAACTCGTAGTTTTTTGGAAGCTTGGCAACCCCTTTCAATGAAAGTGATTCTCGTCAGTCTCTGCTTGTGGCTACTTCCATAGGACACAAACCATAGCGATAGAACTTGGAAGTACATCATTGTGCCAAGTTGAAAAGAGCTAGCCCAAACCGTGTTTGATTTAGAGTTCCAACTACATGTATCCATATAGGAGAAAACAGGTGAAACCTAAACATGAAAACGGTTACTGCAAAAGCACGG